>NW_025953461.1:0-80000 GCF_018812025.1 Megalobrama amblycephala | reverse complement strand
TAAGAGGTTTAATAATAGCCTGCTTAAAAGTTTTTGGCACGTATCCTAGTGTTAAAGATGAATTAATTATATCAAGAAGTGGACCTACGTCCTCTGGAAGCATTTCTTTCAGTAGTTTAGTCGGCATTGGGTCTAACATACATGTTGTTGATTTTGATGATTTGATAAGTTTAGATAATTCTTCCTCTCCTATAGCGGCGAATGATTCTAGTTTTACCTCAGGGACACTACAGTGCACTGTCTGAAGCGAAACTGTAGACGGTTGTATGTTTATGATTTTCTCTCTAATATTGTCAATCTTGCAAGTAAAGAAGTTCATAAAGTCATTACTGCTGTGCTCTTTGGAAACGTCAGCAGTTGAATCTCTGTTTCTAGTTAATTTAGCCACTCTGTCAAATAAATACCTAGGATTATGTTTGTTTTCTATTAAGAGATTTGAAAAATAAGTAGATCTAGCATTTCTTATAGCCGTTCTGTACTCAATCATTTTTTCTTTCCACGAAAGGCGAAAAACTTCTAGTTTTGTTTTCTTCCAACTACGTTCAGCTTTTCTCACAGCTCGTTTTAGAGCCCGAGTGTGCTCATCATACCACGGCTTTGGATTAGTTTCCTTAATCTTCTTTAGACGTAAAGGAGCGACTGCATCTAATGTGCTGGAAAAGAGAGAGCCAATAGTTTCTGTTGCAGCATCGAAGTTCTTCTAAGTTGTCAGGTGTACTAAGGCGATGAAACTGCTCGGGGAGATTATTTATAAAGCAATCTTTAGTGGTAGAAGTGATGGTTCTACCATATTTATGGCTGGGTGGTGGTTTTGTAGCCTTGGCTAACTGTATTATACACGAGACTAAATAATGATCTGATATATCATCGCTCTGCTGTAGAATTTCAACAGCATCAATATCAATTCCATGCGACAGTATTAGATCTAAGGTATGATTACGACATTGAGTGGGTCCTGACACGTGTTGTCTAACTCCAATAGAGTTTAAAATGTCTGCAAATGCCAATCCAAATGCGTCTTTATTATTATCTACATGGATATTAAAATCACCAACAACAAGGACTTTATCCGCAGCCAGTACTAACTCTGATAGAAAATCAGCAAATTCTTTGATAAAGTCAGTATGGTGCCCTGGTGGCCTGTATACAGTAGCCAGCACAAATGTCAACTTACATAATGTTACATAAAGCACCATCACTTCAAAGGAATTATATTTGAAAGACTTTTGACTAATACTGTAAATATTACTATAAATTACAACAACACCTCCCCCTTTGCCTTTCTGTCGAGGATTGTGTCGATAATCATAACCTTGAGGACTAGACTCATTTAAAATAATGTAATCGTCTGGTTTTAGCCAGGTTTCTGTCAAACACAGCAAGTCTAGTTTATTGTCTGTGATAATTTCATTTACAATAAGTGCTTTTGAAGAAATAGATCTAATATTCAGTAACCCAAGCTTTATCATTTGTTTATCTGATTTATCTGTGATTTTCATTTTTTGAACATCAATTAAATTTTTACCCTTAAAAGGTTTCGGAAGTTTTTTGTATTTACTAGTTCAAGGTACAGACACAGTCTCTATGTGATAATATCTAGGTGAAAGAGTTTCTATGTGCTGTGAATTATCTGAGTTCTGTGACGTGAGGCGGCTAGCAGACGGTCGGTTTAGCCAGTTTGTCTGCGTCCTGATCTGGGCCCTGGTTTGTCATGTTTCAGCTCTAAGACTATTTGCCAAATTTCTAGATAGAAGAGCAGCACCATCCCGGGAGGGATGAATACCATCTCTTTTCAACAGATCAGGTCTGCCCCAAAAGCTTTTCCAATTGTCTATGAAACCTATATTATTCTGCGGACACCACTTAGACAGCCAGCCATTGAGTGATGATAACCTGCTAACTATCTCATCACTCCGACGAACAGGAAGAGGGCCAGAACAAATTACTTCTGCTGACATTGAATTTGCGAGTTCACACACCTCTTTAATGTTAATTTTAGTGATCTCCGACTGGCGAAGTCGAACATCATTTGTGCCGACGTGGATAATGATTTTAGAATATTTACGTTTAGCATTAGCCAGCACTTTTAAATTTGCTTTGATGTCAGGTGCTCTGGCCCCGGCAAACATGTGACTATGGTGGCTGGTGTCTCTATTTTCACGTTCCGTGTAATAGAATCGCCAATAACTAGGGCACTTTCAACAGGATTCTCAGTGGGTGCGTCACTGAGTGGGGAGAACCTGTTTGATGTTCTAATCGGAACGGAAGAGTGGTGTTTGTTCTTGCCATTATGCCGCCTCACAGTCACCCAGTTAGCCTGCTGCGTGGCTTCTACAACCGGAACCGAATGTGCAGTGTTTACTAGGCTAGTCGCATCCAAAGCAGTATCTAAGGCCCTTTCATTCTCACTATCCTCAATTAAAGTTTGGATGCGTGTCTCTAATTCTGAGATTCTCTCTGTCAGCCTGACAATATCCCTGCATTTATCACATGTGTAAGTCTCACTGCTGACAGAAAGAGCTAAGCTGTACATGTTGCATTTAATACACATGATAATCGTCGGACATGACTGACCGTGTGTTTGATGAACGCCGTCCGAAAAACTGCAACGCACACGGGACTCGCTAGCTGGATGTCTCGGTCGCTTGCCGGTGCCTGGGGCAAGGGTGATGTGCGGGACGCTGTACCTCACGGTGGATCTACGAATGCCGGGCAGCAAAGTCTCCACAGCTTCCCGATCTGGCGAGGACAGATCAGAATAACATACATCGGATAAATCCGCCATTAGATCGACAAGGAAGGTTAGTTTAGAGGAAAAAATAGACGGTAGCTAGCGGGCTATGGCTAACACTAGGTGATTACGCTGGTAGATTACTAGTAATAAATCGTTCCGTTTAGTAATACTATGCAATAGGTTAAGTAATCTAGTGAAAAACAAGAAAGTTATATTATGTGAATAGGAATAAAGAGAAGGATTTAGGATAAACTCCACGAAGCTCCGAGCGTAGGTCAGACAGCAGGCAGCAGCGTTGAGCAGCGTTGAACCGGAAGTGATTACCAGGGCACATGAATTAATTACTAGAATTTTAAAAACACAATGACAGCTTAAAAACAGACTTAATTAAATTTACTGTAGGTTTTTTAAACTTTTTTTTATCTGTGCAAACATATATCTGTGAAATACGCGTTAGGTTGCACAGAAGAAAGCCGATTTATGACATCTACTGATATAGCAGCAGAGGACTATTATTTTGTTGAACGAACTGAAGATGACGTCACTGGATCAGATTTGATTGACCAATCGGCTGAAAGGGGCGTGTAATGACCGCCCACATGTGGAAAACGAGTTTTGAACAGTGCCCAAGGAAGTCGACCGGAAGTTGAAGTCGGCCGCGTGCCGCCATCTTGTAGCAGAACTTCACTTGCGTTAGCATCCCATTGACTCCCATTCATTTTGGCGTCACTTTGACAGCGAATAACTTTACATCTGAGGCGTTTAAAGACTCCATTTGTCCATTATTTATTTCTAAAGATACACGACAATGTATAAAGGGCTCCATTACCTTCTATGTTACATTATGGCCCCGTAGAAACAGTTTTTGTAAAAATAGGCTAAAGATTGCGTCATAACCACTCGACTCTCTGTCGCACAGTAGAGAAATTACCGTACAGACAGGAGGAGAAGCTCGCAGGCAATAGTATGCATTAACTTAATATGGCGTACTGGCGTTACATTTTAAAATACTATACAAAATAATTAATCAGAATACTTACTCCTGCTCACTCACGCCAAAGAACTCCCCGCTCAAGCTCGCCGTCTCTGCAAGATTAACGATGGCAGTTTTCACGCACAGCTACTAGAAGATTTACATCTGTCAGACAGGTTGCTGACGTCATCAAGCTTAGTTTGAGTCTGCGCGTCAGAAACGGAAGTGCTAAAAATCGCTAAAAATGGGCTTCACTTGTCTCAATTGAGTTCCAATGGGGTCGCTGTGTCCATTTCTTTTACTGTCTATGGTTTTGAAGTCGTGTTTCCGTTTTCTATCCGTGACCCGAAAAAACGAAAATCGAGTCAAAATCTCATTTTCCCGTTTTTTTTAACAAACGAAAAAACGGGAATCGACCGTTTTCTCGTTTCTGCGTATTTCATTTCAAATTGGAAAACAAACTATCAAAACGTACACGGACTCGTTAGTTGGTTGGATGATCAAGTTGAGAAAGCTGCTGAATAGGCTGCGTTTCAAAAGGGAAGAACTGCTGGCACTGAAAAGAGTTGCAAAGCTACTATATCCACCATAGATGGGTTTGTCATTGTAAAATCTCTTTGAAGCTGACATGACAAGTAGATCAAGTAAACTTTTCGAAGGGTCTAGTACATGGAGTAAAGATTAAAATTAACAGTAGTGTTTTAGATTTGTTAAAAGCTTTGCGACAAATGATTAAGGGGAATAAGAGTTTGTGGTTGTAACATTGTCACAATTTATTATCAAATGTTTGTAATATGGCTCATTTATGTATTTTGTGTAATTGTTATGTCTGCCTGCCATAAGCAATTAAGGGGCCGGTGTGTAGGAGCCATTTTAATGTAATTCATGTCTTGTCCATTGGGTGTCACTCTAATGTGGCTGTATATTTAGAGCACGGGGTTAATGAGATAACAGGTGTGTTTGGTGGCTGACCGTGCTAACCGTGCTAAGCCATACATTGTTTTACTGCACAGATGATTGCTTACGTGCTGACCTGGATTATGGATAAAGTGTTCTGTCCGCAAGGTATGAACTTTATGCGTAAGAACAGTATAAGAACGAGAGCTCACAGGAAACTGATTGGAAGCAGTGTTTATTGACTGGAACAAAATAAAGAGACAGTTTGCATTTTAACATCTGCGACTTAATGGGCACACGTGATTAACTTGCTTACTTCTGCCACCGACACCAGCGGCTTAATGGAAGACCGTAATAAATGTGTGACTACAATTGTTACAGAGACTCTGACAGGAGGATGTTAGTGAACCAAAACACAAGACGCAAGTGAATGTAGTGATCATGAAATGATATCAGAGTTATGGCAAGAATAGAAGTCTGAACTTAATCTCACTGATTCTTGAGAGAAGAGACAAAACATGTTTGAGATGTTAGTTTTTATTATTTCATAACACATTATTATAAACTGATATATTTGTAGACAAAGGTCTCAGCTAATGAACAGGTTTTTCTGAAAATGTTTTCTTCTAAAAATGTACTTCAGAACTTAATTTGTGTCAACTCCGTCAGACACATTAAAAAGATGCTATTTTAATTTGATCATCAACAACAGTGTAAAATACACATGACAAATATACAGCAGTAGTAGTAAAGTGAGATCTGTGTGTCTCTGAGAGAAATATAAACAATAAAGCCTTACAAATAAGAGTTTTACAAATCTGACACTGAAAGAGAAGCTCAAATAATCATCAGTATTTATTATGACAAAAACACACTTGAAGAACCTTTAAAGTTCAGCGTTCTGCTTCAGATTTAAGCACTTCCTGAAAAAGATGAACATGTAAAGCCATAAATGAATCAATCTCACCAATATTAATATATGCTGAATCAGTCATCATCAATCATGTACCTGATGTGTGAATATGTGCTTGATCTCCTTCAGCTCTTCTGGATCTGATGTCATAAAGCACAAGAATGACAGTAGCCACGCCCACCAGAGCAGAGAGGACCAATCGGATCACAGCTTCAGTAGGACCACAACAGTGGACTGAGGAATAAAAACATCAAAGTGAGATCAGCTCAGTCAATAAACGCTAATATCATCAGCGCTGCCGTACCTGAACATGTGTGACAGAGTTGAGTGATGTTCAGATGTTGAGTCTGGTGGCTGATGGGATTGTTCAGCACACAGCTGTAGGTGTTTTTATCCTGATATTCCACCTCCAGAGGTAGAGAGAGACTGATGCTGAGATCAGACGCACTGATGCTGGACAATGAACTGTTTCCTTTGTACCAGGAGAGAGTCACATGACTCACATTCACCACTGAACACACCAATGAACATGATGATGATGATGAAGAACATTGTGAAGAGTTACTGCTGATGACAGGAACAGGCAGACGAGCTGAAAACATGAGAGAATAAAGAGAAATGAGGATGAATGAAGAGATTCAAGAAACATCCAGAGGAACCAAGATGATCAAAAGTAGAGCATTTAAAACTATTGAATAGAAAGTTAAATATAAACCTGCTGTTCATGTGAAAGTAAGAGAATTAGTCATTTGAACTCATTAGTCATGATAAGATACTTCTTTAGATCTAGCTGTAATAAATAAAACACGTGAAACTGATATTTAACTCACCGTAGACAATGAGACGAATATAAGAAAAAAATATTAGATCGAATGCATTTAGGAATTGATCATAAACTCCAGCGTGTTTCATTGTGATGTTTGTGATGGTCAGAGATCCAGTTTGATTGTCCAGCTTCAGTCTGTCTCTGAATCTCCCATCAAGAACATCATCATATACAGTGAATCTGTCGGCCGTTACATTGATTTCAGCTATTACAAGTGTTTCCAAACCTCCACTGAATCAGATCATCATCCTTCATTTCAGTAAGATCAGGGTTTAAAGTGACTGAATCTCCCTCCTTCACTGACACTCTCTTCACTTCACCAAACACTCCTGAAGAACAGAGTTTTTCACAGATTAAAGCTTTAAAATCACTTGATGTTGGTTTGATGAAGCTTCACTGAAATACGTTTAATCATGTAAATGTGACGTGAATAATATTCTGCAGCAGCACAAAGACAAAAGATGATGAACGAAAAGAGAAGTAGATTTATATATGGATCAATAACTAAAAAAGACACTTTAATGTTTAATGTCACACTAAAACTAATGCTGTTGAGTATCTGAGCTTCATATTTATATAATTTAATCAATCCATAATAACTGAGTTTAGAGCTGAATTCAAACTTGATCTGACAGTAAAATCACAGTTCAGTTATTTCTATGTGAGACGAACTGTAACATGTTTGTTCTGTTTAGGTTTCTCTATTTCTCTATTTTCTCTAAATCTATTTCTCTTTTCATTCATCATCTGAAAACTTTAACTATTTTTCATTTAAACACTTGACAGCCTGTGGTATAAAGGATTTCCCCCCAGATTTTAAGAAAAAACTAATTTAACCAGTAATTGATCACATGGTACCAGAACAGAAACAACTGAAGCCATAAAAACACATTTGAAACTCACCATCCAGACGCCACAAACAGAGCAAAACTAACTTGAGGAACATTTTCTTCATCGGTTCACTGAAAAGCCCACGATAGTAACTCTTAAAATGTCTGAAAACCCTCAGATTGATCTGAAACACACTGAACTGTGATATTTATCTGGTTGTGTGTGAATCCTCCTCCATCCTCAGTTTCCGTTCACACGTTCATCTGCTTTAACATCACGAAAATCAACAAGCTTTTGCTGATCTTACATTTTCAAATGAATTCTGGGCCTGAATGAAACTAACAGCAGAAGAGTGAAATATTGGACTAGATGAATCTGAATCTACTGGTGTGTTATTTAGTGCTGTGATCTGTCAAGGGCCATTCCACCGAATGAGTGACATTTGCTTGTTGTAACTCTTCACAATTAAACTATTTTTTAATCTTTTTTCAACACTGAATTTAATACTACACACATTTAACTGTTCAAAATGTGTATTGGTCAATCTCAGGCAACTTTATTTCATTTTTTACAAAGTTTCGAAGCAGAAGATGGATGCATGTTTTCTCAGTCCTGTTACCAAAACTCATGTGCCATTTAAAAATCATGTTTAAAAGCATGTCAGTTAATTCCTTTATTCACCTCAAAAAAGTGTTTATTTTGAAGAACTGGTTGGTTATGTGTCCAAATAATTGAACAAAAAAAAATCACTTTATATTAAGGCAAGGTGTATTTAAATAAAAAAACACAAAACACTTTTCTCATTTAAAAGAAAACAAAAGCCTCAAGTTTCTATATTTTTAAAGAATATAATTTATTTAACAATTGAGTAAATGATGGATCAAACAAAACTGAAAAAAACAGTGGTTTAACTTTATTTAGTAACAGGAATGAACACATTGTAATAGGAATGAACCCTGGGTAACAGGACTGAGTGTCCATATGTGTGTGTATATGGCCGTGTGTGTGAGAGATTTCTGTGCTGAAGGAATGTTCTGTGTCCTAGTAGTACTTCACAGTGAAGGAGGTGGAAAGAGAAAGAAGGAGAGCGAGGAAAAGAGAGAGGGGGGAGAGGGAGGGAAGGAAAGACAAAAAAGGGGGAAAAGAGAGGGTTGTGGGTGTGTTTCACTCCTTCTCTTGCAGCATGCCATGGGTGTGTGTTTCTGGCAACTGCAAAGTATAAGTTCTCTCCATCTTCTACAAAAGATAAGAAAGACAAAGACAAAAAGATGAAGTCACGTCATGGTGGACTGGCTCCCTGCAATGTATGGCGTTCACACTTTAAAAATAAACCTAAAAATCTACAATTTAAGTAATTCCAACTGTAAAACTCATGATACAGATGAATAGTATTATACCAACTAATATTCACACAATTAAATCAACAAAACAGAGGATTATACTCACTCCTGTTACTCTTAACTCACTCCTGTTATTTTTCATATGAGTAACAGGACTGAAAGTAATAGGATTGAGTTTTTAAGCAAAAAATGATCAAATACATGACATATGGCCACATGGCGTACATGCTAATAGCATGAGGACACTGAGCAAATACTAGTGACTTACCTAAAGTTAATATTTTTAAAATAAACAAATAACATCAAAGAAAAAATTTAGGTAACAGGACAGTACGTTGAGATTTACCCTCTCATTTATAGTTACAATTTCATCAAATATACAGAAATTAAAATGAGAGGACTTACTATTGGTCTTCTTATGGCCTGCATAAGATTCAGATGATGCAACTTCCTGTTGAAAATGTGTCTTGTGGGATGTTCCAAGTGTTTTAGAGAGGGAAATGTGTGAGGGTAACAGGGCTGAGTGAAAACAACTAAAATGTGTATTTTATATAACATATTATGGATTTCTTATGAAATTTATTTTTGTTTAGATGGTATATGGAGTAACACAACAATGCAAAAATAACAGGATTTCTGAAAGATTTTAATGCTTATATTTCATGATAAAGTTTAGATAGCGGGGACATGTAACAAATGCTATTTTTTAGTATTCTCAGTAGTTTTTAATAATGTTTTAAATCATATATTTTTAATTTGCAGTTAGATTAATGTTTAGGACACTTTGCTTAATAATAAAATATATTGTAGAGTTCCTTTTCATGCATATTTATATATAAAATGTCCTGCGGACAGAAATGGCCCTCAATCATATTTGATCTGTGACTCTTATTTGACTGTTGATGGATTCACTTTATTTCAGTGTAAAGATGTTTTGTGTGGAGTGGAAGATTGTGATCTTATTAGCAGGAGAGAAAATGAAGTAATGCTTCAGCCACAAACTGCTGACACGAGCATCAACCACAAACATCCAGCAGAAGCTGTTTATTCACCAGACAGATCAAACCAGAAACACTGATGTTTGAACAGATAAAACAAATGGAAAAACCACTACAGCGCCCATTTGACTCAAAAGCCGAATAATCATCTACTATCGACAGTATATAAAAGATTTCTCCAGAATCGCGGGACCCTTGTAAGACCTGCTGAAACAAACTGAGACAAACGAAGAGCAGTGCAAAGAGATAAAGAACCGACCGTGGAAAGGAAAGAAAAGGGGAGTGCCTTCTCAGATACCAATCGTGTGGACGGACAAGCACCAAGAGATACTGGAGGGACTGATAGACTGTGAGCCTCCTGTTCTCGCATTTCCTGACTTCTCACAGCCATTCGTAGCAGTTGTTGGTGTAGAGGGTGGCCAGAGAACTCACCCTTGAGGGGTGCCAGTGCTGACCAGTGGTGTTGTATGAGATTTTCCCCAGCCTCACTAGCTGTTGTCTACGGTGACCGGGAGGGGACATGTTCGGTTCACTTAGTTTTGTTCGGTTCACTTAGTTTTGAACGTGATAATATGTTGTGGCCAAGAGATCATTTTGTTTAGGTAACCACATCCTTATGTCGTGGCCACGTGATGTCACGTCCTGGCCTCGAGATCATATGGTGAGGGATATATTTTTCTCATGGTCACGACTTCATTATTTTGAGGGAATGACATCTATTTCTTATGGCCACGAGTTAAATGTGTAAACAACCTGCACTACCATAGCATCTGGAATTATCAGAAATTACAATAATATTTATATTATTAAGCGCATAATTAAGTAATGATTATATTAACATGTTGCATATTGTGTTGTGTGCGATGCCTACAGCAGCATTCGAATAAAGTTTATCAATAAATAATAGAATATGCCGTGTATATTTTTATCACATCCAACAGTCTTTTAAATCATTTCACTGATTGTTATTTTTTTTATTTCATATTTTTATATTATTTATTAATATTATTAGGCTATTATTGGTTAATTTTTTCTTATTCATTGTTAGCCCTATTTGCTTTATTTTCTCCTTCATTTCCCGTATCATTTCTGTAGGTCTATATTATGTTAGCTATATTTTGTAAATACTTTAAATGCCAGATCATGCCAATAAAAATGTGAATTTATGACTGTAGCCGTGAAGATAGGCTAAATTAGGATCTGTTAGCATTTGTAGCCCCTCGTGCCCGTGAAAAATTTATTATTATTAATTGGTTATATGTTACAAGAATATTTACAAGAATCCATTCAATGATATAACCTAGACAAAAACTTAATTTTGTTCATCATTTTATTCATTTTATTTAGATTTATAGGCATATTATTATTATTATTATTATTAATAAAGACACGATCAGTTTAAAAGGCTGTGAGATGGGATGGATAAATGTTTTCTTCTAGGCCTTTAATATTTAACGTTCTTACCTATTTTTTATCATTAAATGAAGTTATCAAATTTATAATAACAAACTTCATTTGAATGCTATAGTGGCAACAACCCGCTCAATGGGCTATTTATAGCTTACATTGCGCGCGATGTTGACTATATAGACAACATTCAAGTAATATATTAATATAATAATTTCTTAATTCTCTTATTTTATCTTTCTTAATTAAAATCCATAACTAATAATTCCAGGTTGCTATGGTCACGCAGGTTTACACATTAAACTCGTGGCCACGAGAAAAAATGATCGTTCCCTCACCATATAATCTCGAAGCCACGACTTTACATCAGGTGGCCACGACATAAGGATGTGGTAACCTCAACAGAATGATTTCGTGGTGGCCACGACGTTTATCACGTTCCCACGAATTATTATCTCGTGGCCAGACAAAACTAAGTAAACTGAACATGTCCCCTCCCGGTCACTGTAGTTGTCTGTCAAGAAGCTGGTGATCCACTGACAGATGGAGTGCCGAATGTAGTGCAGTCCCATGTTGACTGCATCATCCACTGACCTGTTCACTCGATAAGCAAACTACTGGACCCTTGCAATGTCCTTCAGGTAGGCCTCTCAATTGAATGTAGGAATGAATGTAGGCTAATTGTTAAATAACCATTTAAGTGATAAAACGTATCATTACTGCTTATCTAAAACAGGAAAAATTCAGTATTTAAAGCATGCCAAAGGGCTGGGATCTAAAAAAAAAATAAAAAATAAAATAAAATCTGTATTTAATAATAAAAATGTTATTTTACATCCTTCCCTATATTGTCCTACAAACAATGTTCATATTGAAGGCTATGAAAACAAACATGAATGTTTAGGATTCCGTTTAGTATAGGCCAATGCTATATTATGTGCAAAAAATGGGTCAAATCACATTAGGCCTGCATTCTAACATTGTAACATTACAATTTAAAAACAAAATGTTTTTTAAAGCAGAAGTTAAATACACTAAAGAAAATAAATTAAAAAAGCACAGACTAATTATTAGGCTATTTTGATTACCCTGCAATAGTCACTTTACAGCTCTCATAAAAAAATACACTTAGGCTAGTTGTAGGTTCGAAATATGGCATAATTATGTTAGCCACACACACACACAAAAAATTTTCAACAACAAATATTTTTAGCAAAATGTATATTTTAGTCAGAATCATTGCACTCCTATTCAATTAAACTCCGTCTGTTAGGCGCGCCTGCGCGCGGCAGCGCTCGTTCACAGAAGTTTGTGCTTGCTGAAGGCTCGTCCACTCCTGACTGCAAAATGATAATATTTCCTCGACTTTCTAACATTTATAGATGGAGAATATGTCTGTGAAATGTAAGTTATGCACTGAGGAAATTATTGGATGTCACTTTAGCTTAAAAAGGTATTAATAGAGAAATGTTTGTTTCCACCAATCGCTGCACAAGTTAAGGTTACATATGATGACGGCAGATTAGTGCTAGCCCTCCGGAACCCATAGAGATTGCATTGCAGTTCGAAAAAAAAGTTCTTTGAATGGAAGTCTATGGGAGCACTCGGGGCAATTCTCGGCCAGACTGAAATCACCCAAAAAGAGGCAGTACTCCACTTGAGTCTGAGTGGATATCCATGACATGCGGAGTCCCTCAAGGTTCAATACTCGCACCCCTCCTGTTCAACCTATATATGCTGCCACTGAGCCAAATAATGAGAAAGAACCAAATTGCATATCACAGCTATGCAGATGACACCCAGATTTACCTAGCCCTATCACCTAACGACTACAGCCCCATTGACTCCCTGTGCCAATGCATTGATGAAATTAAAAATTGGATGTGCCTAAACTTCCTTCAGTTAAACAAAGACAAAACTGAAGTCATTGCATTTGGAAACAAAGATGAAGTTCTCAAAGTGAACATGTACCTTCACTCTAGGGGTCAAACAACTAAAAATCAAGTCAGGAATCTTGGTGTGATTTTGGAGTCAGACCTGAGTTTCAGTAGCCATGTAAAGACAGTAACTAAATCAGCATATTATCATCTCAAAAATATTGCAAGAATTAGATGCTTTGTCTCCAGT
This sequence comes from Megalobrama amblycephala, assembly GCF_018812025.1. Taxonomy (NCBI): domain Eukaryota; kingdom Metazoa; phylum Chordata; class Actinopteri; order Cypriniformes; family Xenocyprididae; genus Megalobrama; species Megalobrama amblycephala. The sequence goes on along the minus strand of NW_025953461.1, from coordinate 66,954 downwards.
CAAGACTTAGAGAAACTTGTTCATGCTTTCATCACCAGCAGGGTGGATTATTGTAATGGGCTCCTCACTGGTCTTCCCAAAAAGACCATAAGACAGCTGCAGCTCGTACAGAATGCTGCTGCCAGGATTCTGAGCAGAACCAGAAAACATGAACACATCACACCAGTCCTCAGGTCCTTGCACTGGCTTCCAGTTGCATTTAGAATTGATTTTAAAGTACTGTTACTTGTTTATAAATCACTCAATGGCCTAGGACCTCAATACATTGCAGATATGCTCATAGAATATAAACCTAACAAATCACTCAGATCATCAGGATCAAGTCATTTAGAAATACCAAGGGTTCACTCAAAGCAAGGAGAGTCTGCTTTTAGCTGTTACGCCAGCCGCAGCTGGAACCAGCTTCCAGAAGAGATCAGGTGTGCTCCAACAGTAGCCACATTCAAATCCAGACTCAAAACACATCTTTTTACCTATGCATTTGCTGATTGAGCACTGTGCTATGTCCGAACTGTTTGCATTTTATTTTATACGTATTATCTTTTTATTCTTTTAAATTCCTTTTCCTGTTTTTATTTCATTTTTAATGTATTTTATATCTTTTACGTATCATCTTGTTTTCTGACTTTTAATGCATTTTAAATATTGCTGTCTGGTTGAAAGAGCTGGGAGAATTAGGAAGAAAGCATTTGTGATTAGGTTAAAATTTGGTACAAACCATGGGGAAATTTGAGCTGTGGTGCATGGTTAAGATATCTCTGGATTACAGTCAGGACACTTTCCAAAGGGGAAATTTGAACTGTGTTGCATAGATAAGATATCTCCGGAAGGGGGGATTAGGGCTGTGTGGTGCAGTTTGAGGTGTCTTGGCAAAAGGGGGGATTGAAACTTTGTGTATCAGTTTGAAGTGCCTTAACAGGTAGCAGTCCTGTCGTGTGAGGAAGATCCATTCAGATCTGCTCTGATGGATAGATCTGTTTAGATCCACTCTGATGGACAACAACAACAAAAAACTCCCTGAGACTTCCTAGCTCATCCATCCAGATAGCAAATTCTCTGTTTTTACTGTTATTCTCTATTTTTACTGTTTTTACTATTCCTTATGTTCTATTTTTATTATTCTTCTTTATGTAAAGCACTTTGAATTACCATTGTGTATGAAATGTGCTATACAAATAAAATTGGTGGTGCGTCGCCCTATTGCCCTAATGAAGAAACCGCCCCTGCTCTCAATGGAACCGAAGCGTGCTGATGGGCGGCTCTTGCTCTCTCTCTGGCTGATGTGTGCGCGCTCACGTCCAGGAGAAGAATTCCACCCTTTATGATGTCATTCAGAGCCATGCTCGAAAAACTTTCCCAAACTTATATGAACCATGAAGGAGTGTATTTAGCGTGAGAATCCAACTCTTTAAGCTGTGTTAATAAGTCAGAATACATGAAATAGCATTAGACATCCTCTTTAAAGCTGCAATCCGTAACTTTTGGCGCTCTAGCGGTTAATAAACAGAACTGCATGTGTCTTGCGGAAGAACATTGTAGCCGGAGCTACTTCTCTCTGTTTCTATGACGAGTCACGCAGTTACTGTGAAACTCCGCAGCGGTTCCTACCAGACCGGTCTAAAATAGTCCGAATATAAACACTTATTGTAAGTGTACCATAATGATTCAGGGTAAGACAAAAACACGGTTTGGAAAATGGATTCATGTTGTACATTCTCATTATATAGTTTTTGTATATTTTGAACACAGAAAAAGTTACGGACAGCAGCTTTAAATAAATAAATATATTGATAAACAGCGTTGTGTATTGCTCATGTTTATTGCCAGCGGGGGCTTTAACTGTTCATGAGAGAGATTGCCTGAGGAAAGAAACTGTTCCTGTGCCTGTGTTCTGGTATTCAGAGCTCTGTATCGTAACCAGGAGTGCTTCTCAATTCTTATCCTCGTTTCCTTTCCTCGCTTCCTTTCCTCGCGTCTTAGCTCCACCCCTTCAGAATGCGAGAGAAGGACGCAAGGATAAGATGCGAGGACGGAGGAATTGAATCAAGTGAAATGATATCCTCGCTTCCTTTAGCGTCACTTCAAAGCGTCAACAGTTGCACTCGAGGGATCTACCCATATGTTGTTAAAGTTTGGTTATTTAAAAAAATTATAATAAATACTAATAAAGCAAGATGCCCCGTTGAAATATATGAGCTATAAAGTTCATTTAAACTGAAAAAGTAAAGCATACATTTAAATTATTGTGACAGACATGAAGGGGGAGGAGAATGTATACGTGCTTCAGGTTTGTAGACGAGAAAGACTTCCGCAAAGGATGCACTATATCCTCGCTCATGACTCCTCAGGAAGCTTCCTCACTCCTCGTTCCTCTCCTCCTTAGCGGTGCAGTTAGAGAACTGCGATGTCCTTCAACAAGATGACTGAGCTTGATGGGCTTCCGGGTCATAGGATGACGGAGGAGCGAGGAAACGAGGAGGGATATTGAGAAGCACCCCAGACGTGTGAGAGGTCCAGAGGGATTCTGACTTACTTATGATTTGAGTCATCGAATATTTACTGCTAATCAGGTATGATCATATATTTATTATGGTCATGTTTGATTTCGTAAACTGTTACTGTAACATCCTTTTTTTTTTTTTTTGTTAATGTTGCATAATTAAGTGATAGAAATGAATGGTTTTCCTTGTTTCAGTTCAGAAGTTGATATTGGATTTAATGTTACGGATCAAATGAATGAGTTCAGCTTTGAGAATGAAACCAGCCTGTTTGTTCCTCAGTATCTTCATGTTTCACTCTGAATGTTTCTTCATGTTTGTGGTGTTTGTTAAATAAACTACTGAAGTATGAACTGGCGTGTAGCTTCTTTATTTCTAAAGCTCTCTAATTTTACGTGCTTAGCTTCTCTAATACTCTTTTATTCTACCCCTGTAACGTTGGCTATCATCCACTTGTATATTTGGTACTACTGCCATCTAGAGGACAATAACAGGAACAACAACTAATGTCTTCAGTCTACAGTATCATAAACACCATCTTTATAATAGTGTGAGACTATTTACAACAGTGTCTCAGTTTTTCTGTGTGTTTGAACAATAAGATGAGAATAGTTAACAGAAAGAGAAATAAATCTAAACTAAATCTCTGGGTGCGTCTCAATCAGCTCCCTAGTTCAGTAGTCAGCGCACTGGTAAGGGAATCAGTCAGAGTGAGAGTTAATGGCTTTAAATTACCTGATAAGCAAAGCTCTTTTCTGTTTTGGCTGTGTTATGTTTGTTTTTCGGGGCATTCGCGCTGAAAACCAATGGTCTGTCACTCACTCTTTTTGCCACTCAGTGGGCGTAACCGCAGTCGTAACGGTTGTTATGACAACGTGAATGCCGCGAAAAACACACAAAACACTTCCAAAATGAAAAAGAGCTTTGCGACTGACTGTACAAATAGCTTTGACACAAAACCTGAGGTATATATTTACAGACTGCTGAAAGCTACAGAAAAAAGAAGCAAATGTATCGCTGCAATTCACAGAAACAGCTGGACCCAGCAGAGAAACATGGATTTGCAGTTATCATTTGTGTCAAATTGTTGGATTTTGAGGTAAAATCATACCTTAGGCCTATATATTGTGTTGTTATTGTGTTGACAACTGATCAATTAAATATTTACCATCTTATATTCTGCATAATTGGGTGTTTTAAAAGTTTTAGGGCTGGACGATATGACGATATATAACATTGATATAAGTGATTACTCGGATTTAAACCTACCTATATTGTAGTTATATAAAATATTCACAGACAGATTTGCTTTATGTATTTCCCCCGTGTCGAAATCAGGCACATAAATGTCAGGAAACTCCTGGTTGCATGTCAATATCCATGGATTAGGTTTATTTGACATGTTGTAAGAAACACTTTCGAATCCAATCTTTAGTGTAATCGTTATTTTTACTCGCGTTTTCGCAGTTTCCTCTATTAAATCCAGTCATGCAGCAGGTTCTTTTGCCACTCAGTCCAGCTGAGGGAGCGCGTTCCGGCGGGAAAGTGACGTCGATGCTTACTCTCTATTTAGGACGAATTAATAGTTGTTATGAAATATTCGGTGTCTGAGATTTTCAGTGACAGTGGGCGGAGTTTACATGAATATTCACGAGTTTCCTGTTTTGAGTTAAAGCGCCACTGAAAGTGTTAGTGGATTGTCCTTGGATCACAGAACTGTTTTCTGTAATGATTGTGTTTGATTGTGTCGAATGAATTTATGATTCTTTTTTATTAATAACTGTTTATGTGCTCAATTGTTTGTAGGTTACATTGTGTCGTGAGATATACTTTAGTAGTGATTACAGCCACTGGTGGTCTATCGTTAGGAAATTAGTCAACATCGAGTTTGTTTGTTTTAGTAGGTTACAACTGTTTTGATTTTATTTTAGTTCGTTTGAGAAGATAACTTGTATAAATGTATCTGTGGTTGCATAATAAAAGTTTCAGTTGTGATTGTGTCATTCCCTATTGCTTTCTCAGATAGCCTGCATAACTTTAACCATACATTATTATTTTTAAAACACATTGAGAGTTAGATTTATGTTCCGTTTATGTTTTTGACATGCATTAATTATCGTAAACCTTCTTTATCCTTTTCTGCAAAACACACAATGTTCTATATGAATAGAAACATGATGAGACAGTGATATTAGCTTCCCTGCAGCACTTTCACAAGGTTTTATTTTAATGCGCTTTCCACAACAATTAAAATGTTAAAATTTAAGTGGTTAAATTGATCAGCTACAAAACTAAAAGTTACTAATGCAGGTTTTATTTAAAAATATTTAGGCTATATGGAGAAGACAATTGGCAAAAGTATGAGGAATATTATTGTTATGTGGATAATCAGACATGTATACACACTGCTGTGATTGTTCTGTCATTTCTTTAATTGCTTGCTCAGTTGGTATATATTTTTAAGGAGACTTTATTAAATCCTAAAGTTGTGTTATTTTTTTCATATTATAAGGAAACATTCTCAGTCTTTTTTCCCCACAAAATGATGCATTTCATTGACAAAAAAAAAAAAAAAAAAAAAAAAAAATTAATGTGGAAAAAACATGAAGCATTGTGAATCAGGATTCAGTTTAACAGTGTTGATATGAAATTGTTGATATATGGAACTAAATGATCAAACCTGCAGTATATTCACAATGAAATGTATTAGTTATATTCTACAAGCTTTCCATAACAATTAACATTTTATTTATGTTAAATTAGCTGCTAAAATAATAGACCATGTAGTAATTTGCATATCTGTAATATCAAAGATGAAAGTAAATAATGAGAGTAGTTTCATTTTGAATAAAAAAAGAGCAACTGATTCTGTGTTGAAATTTTATTCACAAATGAGAAGTCACGACATATGACATATTTAATTAGCAAAAACACTTGTATTTAAACACACTTTACACAGGGTCTTTGGTTTGGTCTGCTCTTGTGATCCCAGTGATACCAGCCTTTGCTACTGACACATTCAATCTGAAATATATAATAAAATGACATTACAACAAACATGTATTATTAAAATTTTTAATACACTGTCATGTTCAAAACAAAGTGAAAAATAAAAGTGTCTGCTTTGTCTGGTGTACAGGGATATTTATTGGCAAAAGTCATATTTGGGAATGAAAGAATATTGGCTATAGATATTATATTAGTTATCACATGCGTAATTCACCGTGGCCTATTTGGATAGTCATTAAACTAGGCTATATTTAAAGTACATTAACATGTTTTCTTGCATGTGTGCAATCTTTGAATCATATTACATATAGAAATTCAAGTCTACCCAGATAGAAGTGCTTCTGCAAACTAGTTCACTGCTGCCTTCACCACAGGAGTTTACAATTAATATTATTATGCTACCATACATTTTGGCAAACTTTTAAAACTATTTGCTCAAAAGACTCAAGGTAATACAGAAACAACAAAAACAGGCTACTTAAAACGCTATTGGCTCGTTTAGCGAATCCTAACGACACCTCTGGCGAATCATTGGCTGTGTTCATATATCAAACATAGCTAACACATGACAGACATAACACAAAATAGCTTATATATAAAATCTTGTGCATCAATAACAGTTAGAATATAAGCTTGACTCCGTTTAACGCTAAAACATAGGCTAATTACCTTTAATGTAAGCCGAAGAGCGTGCACTAACACTTTCAGTGGCGCTTTAACTCAAAACAGGAAACTCGTGAATATTCATGTAAGCTCCGCCCAGTGTCACCGAGAATCTCAGACACCGAATATTTTATAACACCGGCCTATGAGGTGAGGACCAGAGTCAAGTCTTCAAGCACTCTTTAAAGTGCTCCATTATACTCTTTAGAATATTATATTATTTGATCAAACAGTTTCTGAGAGAAAAGAGCAGATGCTGCAAATGAATATCAGGAGAAAATGAAAGAGTTTCTGTGTTTCTGCAGGACGAGCGACGCTCGACGCTCTCTAGAGCTTCTGCTGAGAGATGGGACATGAGAAGATGGAAAGATGAACTGCATCGCAGCAGAAAACCCATCCAAGTCTAAGACATTAATTTATTCCAGATCAATCTATGCTCTAAAGTAGAGCTTCAGTGACCTGTGTTTGATTCGGTCCCAGAGCTCAATCTAGGGCCCTTATTAGTGCATCGGTCGATCTGCTGGACAGTACAGATGGACACTCGCTATCAGACATTATGCACATTAGAATCATTTCTAATTTATCTTGTTTTAAAAGCAAACTTGAAGTGCGGTGTTTTTGAGATGTCAGTATTTCTGTCGGGTTGGAGCTGTACTTGCATGACTGAAAATAGCTGACGGAGTGTGTTCATGATCGTTCCTCGCCTGCGGACAGTGAGAAACTCATTCAAACACGCTGAACTCACTCAAGACTCATGAAGAAGTATCTGGAGCTGATTCTGCTCTCAGGACAGTCCCTCCATCTCTGACATGCTCTTCTTCTGTGCAATTTCACTATTTAAGATTTATTTTTAGTTCTTTTTAATGCATTTGAATGTTTATGTACATATATGTCAGCTGCGAAGCACTTTATAAACAGTTTTAAAGGTGCAATATAAAGATCTTTTATTATTAGTTTTATTATTTTTGTTGTATTTGCCATCTCACAGTTAGGTGATTTACTCGTTGTTGTTTTTTTAAAGTCTCTTCTGCTCACCAAAGCTGAATTTATTTGATCAAAAATACAGTAAAAATTGTGAAATATTATTCCAATGTAAATCAACTGTTTTCTATGTGAATATATAGTAAATTGTAATTTATTCCAGTGATCAAAGCTGAATTTTCAGCATCATTACTCCAGTCTTCAGTGTCACATGATCCTTCAGAAATCATTCTGATATGATTTTATGCTTCAGATTTCTTTGGAAATCCCAAAAATCTGAAGCAGCACAACTGTTTTCAACACTGATAATAATATAATAAATGTTTCTTGAGCATCAAATCATCATATTAGAAATATGACTTTCTTCTTTCAGGTGAATACAATCAGAGATATATTAATAATCACCCTGATGCTCTAAAACTTTATAATGGCAGTGAACGGAAAAAAACGGAAAAAGGTTCATCCATCAATCATAAATGGACTCCACATGGCTCCGGGTCGCATCTGGTGTAGGAACAGTGTAACGCCTCTCGCAGCTCAAAACACTTATGATGCGTTCACACCAGACGCGAATTAAGCGCGAGTGATTTACATGCTAAGTCAATGCAAAGACGCCATAGGCATCCTGAGGCGCGAATTGAGCGTTTCGGGCGAATTGCGCAAGTTGAAAAATCTGAACTTTGGCGTATGTTCGCGCCGCGTAAACCAATCAGGAGCTTGCTCTAGTAGTGACGTGATTACGACGTAGCGAGCGGAGGCTGAAATCTGAAACAACAATGCAGGACAAAATCATCGTTGCTGTCTGTGGATACCCGGAGCTGTACGATACATCTTCGTACTTTTACAGAAACAGGAATAAAAAGGATCTTGCTTGGAAGAAAGTGAGTGAGGAGGTCAGACAATCTGGTAAGTTGTAAAAAACGCTCTTTAATCAGTTTGAGCTATATATTATATAGGTTAGCTAAAGCTGGTAAATTGAACTTATTCATCGTATTTTACAACTATTTTCTTGCTGACGAGTTGATGTGTTTATTCAGAGGAAGTGTGAAGAAGTGTAAGAGTCTGAGGGACACATACATTCCCATGACGCGAATTCGCATCTGTTGTGAAATGAATTTCATGCGTGAATGAAGCAAGTAAACTCAAATTTACATCGTGTCTACACCAGAAATAGCACCGAACATGACAAACCAACCATTGCAAAGCACTTTGACTATGTCAGAAATAGAATAAGGAGTTTACTGTCGGGAATTTGTTGTCACATCTCGCCGAGCGCCTGGCTTCGTTGACTGCGCGCGCATCTCCACAAACGGACGAGAATTTTATATTTGACACGCTCGCCGTTGTTCTGTTCTTTGAAACGACAGTGAGACTCGGAGAAGCAGGAAGCAGCGGTGAGAAGAAAGGTACACGTGACATATGTTTATTGTAGTAACCTTAAACTTCACAAAAAAGGAAAAAAGAATCGTGTAAAACCCAGTAAACCGTGATATTACTTTCGACATTAGAACAAAATATATGGATATGAAAACATTAATGATCTCTTAAATGTTTTCTTATTCCACTAAACATTTTCATTTAGTTTCGTAAACATTTTTTTTTATTAAACATGGACCTATTTTCATTAAAAGGGATTTTTTCTGGTATTGTAGGCACATTTTGTAAATATAAGCAACTAGTTTAGTAGCACAAATTGGGTGCCGGTGTGGTGATACGTACATATTCGGCCAGATTCGCCTCGCATTCGTGCATCTTCGGATGCGGAGCCGCGCGGAAAGTTACAAAATTTGCCGTGCACACTATCCAAATTTTGATACCGTCAAACCTCCTCCCTATTTTACCTCGGTACGGTATTACCGTGAGTAATTAAAAAAATATGACGTAAGGCTCAGACAGCATCACCAACTGTTGGCTTGTGCCTAAACCGTTCAGAAACTGAATACCAAACACTAATACTGAAACAATAACAAAATAACATGCACAACAATATTAACAACTTTTATTAGCAACAAATAGCAGTTTATAAAAAAGTGCAAATACAACAGTCAAACAGACTTAAATGAACATAAACATCCAGGACAGTTTTCGCACAGAGACGCGCACACAAATCAATTAAATTAAATCACACCGCCCGAACAACTTTTAATAACAAAGAGCAGCTTATAAAAAGTGCAAATAGACCCACAACAGTCAACCAGAGTTGAATTAACATAAACATCCATATTATAAAAAATATTTCAAAGCAATAGGCCTAAATAAAAACTTCTTCTTTCCAGTCTTCTTTCCAATATTGTTTTTAACGAAAACCAAATAAAAATACCCGAATCAATTAAATAAATAAAAATAAACAGTGCGAATAGGAACGAATGGCAAGTGGCATCAAATCTAGTCAAGATTTTTTGCTAGAAAAACCAGCATGTTTACTTTGTCCGGCGTTAACAGGGCACGTTGTGGACCGACAACTTTACCTGCGGTGCTGAAAACGCGCTCCGATGGTGTGCTTGTGGCACAGATGCACAGGTACTTTAGTGCCACTCGCTACATCTGGGAAAACGCCCGGCAGCATTTTCCCTCCAGAGAAGTGGGTCCTCGTCTCTTTGAGTAACTGGCTCCAAACAGTAGGCTGTTATTTCAGCTCCGATTCGGTCCTCTACGGTGCGGATGCAGACGGGACCTGCCATTGCATCGGCTTTTTTTTTTTTTGCAGCATACTTCCCAGAGTCATCTTTTTTCGTGAGGGTTCGGGTTGCGCCTCTCCCTCTTCCACTCTGATGGCCACTGGACCCGCTGCCTCTAAACTCACGATCTCAGCCTGTAATTCAGCCTTGGTCTCAGCCAATGCGTTGTCATCCGTCTCATATCCTCCACGGTAACACATTGTCCCTGCAGAGCTGTAGTATGGGGAGGATACAAGAACTGGTCACATAATTTTCTCCTGACAAAATATCAGTGAAGTCACCGACTGGTTTCAGTGCTTCATGAGACTATGTTATGGGAGTCCCAAGTCCACTTGCTTCTTGTGGAGTTCATGCTTACGTTGCCAGCTGTGTGAAAAGGCCCCGACAATATTACGGCATTTTCCGAGGGCGCGCTCGGTTTTTTTTGCCTCTGGTCATGCAATGCGTTTGTGACAGCCAAGTTTAGATTGTGACCGAAGCAGTTAAGCCACGGCCAATGCAGGGACCTGACTGCGGCACAAATGTTGGCAGCGTTGTCAGTGGTTATGGCTGAAAGTTTTTTCTCGTCAAGTTGCCATTCCTGAAGTGCAGCTCTGAGCGCAGCAGCAAGATTGTCCGCCGTATGACTCTCAGGAAAATACGTAGTTTGGAGGCATTTGGATTCAAGTTTCCAGTCAGGTGTAATCAGGGCTGGAAATGGCTGAGATTCACTGGGGGGACTCTATATGGGAAGGATTTTTTTTTTTTTTTTTACTTTCAATGACTTTTCAGATGTATTTAAATATAAAATATTATACAATTATATAATTATATAAATATATAATAATTATAATAATTATATAATAATTATATAATATAATTAAATAGTGTTTACAATTCTCCCATGATTCTGAATAGACAACTAAAAAAAAAAAAAATGTAATTTACTGATTCTGACATCATGTTAGTTGCTGCAGTCTATTTACAAAAAACATTAATTATTTTGAATGAATTATTATTTTATAAAAATCGGTTTGAATAAATGATTCAATGACTCAATTATAAAGATGTCACTTGTTTCATAGATGAATCAACGTTTTTGAACAATTCTTTGTAATGAATGAATCAATGACAAATATATTTTTAACAATCACCTACTGGTTGCCACCTACTGGTGTAATGATGTAATTGATGCAATCTTTATTTGAAGTATCAAGTTACTTTCAAAGGGTAATTTACTCTATTTTGTTCACTTCCGTTTGGGACTGGTTGTCTTCCTTGGTTGGGAGGAGTTTGGGTTTGCTCCTTCGTGAGTTTTATTTATTTGTTTGTTGGTTTATTTTTGCAAAATGGTCCACACATGCAAAGTTGATTGATAACACAACTGCAATAAAGTAACAGCCTATAGTTAACAATTAATTGTTTACAAAGTACCATGGGAAGTCAAACTATCTACTTAAAATGTTCTTATACCGAACTTGTTGATTCTTGGAATACAGCTAGGTTTTTCCTAATAAGCATATCTGTCATATTAGCAGAACACATTTTACACACTAACAAACTAATGTTTAGTCAATAATTCAAGAAGATCCATGATTCTAACTTGTACTTGGCCTTTCTTCTTCTTGTAATTGTTTAACCATAGCATTTGTTACAGTAAGAATATAATTAAAGCTAGACCATTGATGGCTCCTCATTGCATGCTTAGGGCAATGTTAACTTTTTTCTCTCTTTTTTAAATCTATTGCCTTAATAGATTATATATTATAAATTCTTGAACAAGTTAGTTAAAATGTACCACAATAAATACAATAGAACGTGATAAATTCTAGGAAAGGTGGTCATGAGAAGTTTAAAAAGCTTGCAGAATCATCATCATGTTTTCCCCTCTTTGCATCTCTTTGGCTTTTTAGATCATGATTACTTTCTCCATAACGTTTTACTACATTCTGAATAGAATTCAAATGAAACCCATTTGAATTCTATTGAGAACGTTCTATTTTACCATAGGAACGGCTCGCGCAAATCGTATCACACTTTTGGAGCGCGCTGGTGAACGCGCCTGCGGTGATTCGCGTGCGGTGCGCCACTCATGCTTATAAAAGCTCCGAACGCACGATATATACAATTAATTAACAGCCTGATTCTATGTTTCGGTGTGGTGGTTAGATCGAGTACCAGCAACATGTGAGAAGTGCCGGTATGCAAGACAAAGCGTGGGTATGCTACAGATTAAAGTGCCGGTGTGTACCGGCCACATCGAGCACTGAGTAAGATCGCATGGGTGTTTGAATTCAGATTGCGATCTTTTTATGATTAATCATGCAATTTTATTGCGCAATGTTTTTGCGCTGAATCGGTTTCGTTGGCGTAGTGTAAATGCCTACAGAAATCCCTTCATTTCTATAAAAAAATCAAACCAAATTTGAACTGGAACGCCGTCCCCCCCTTGAAATTCACTCCGGGGACGCCGTCCCCCCCGCGTTACCCCCCATTTCCACCCCTGTGTGGACAGTCAGGGACATATATGGTGTCATGTTAACTGACGACCACATGTCAGTTGTTAAGGAATAACTGTCTGCTGCTGACAGCAGCACTTGAACATTGTCTCTAACTTTACTATATAAATGTGGGACGGCTGTTTGTGAGAAATGTTTCCGTCCAGGCAGCTCGTACTGGGCATCTAGGACCTTTACCATGTCCTTAAAGGACTTTTTTCCACTGTGTGGAAAGAGACCATTTCCTTCGCCAAGTATTTTGTCACTGCATCAGTACAGGTTTTCCAACGGACACTGTCCCTTTTGTACTTTGTTGTTCTCCCGAAGGCCCCCATTATCGTTGGCGTACTGGCGGTGGACCTAGATGTTGTTGGTTCTGCATCGGGAGGCGCTGAAACTGTTGCACTAAGTGAACTCGGGTCCATCCTCGCAGCAGTGAGTGGATGATGGTTTCGTATATGCAACCTCAGGGTCGAGGTATTTCCATCTCTCGCGGTCACCTTTTTGTTGCACAATTTGCAAATTGCCTCGTCCGTATTTACCGCCTCTCCCTTCTCGTTCGGTCGAAACCCGAAATACTGCCAAACTGCAGAAGTCGTGTTCTTTTTCGAGACCAGGGCTGGGTTTCCCAATAACGATGTATCTTAGCTCTTAAGAGCGCTTTCTACGTGCGAGGTTACGAACGCTCGCTGCAATTCCACGTGCGTATATACACACACAGTCAAACCCCAATTTATTCAGACACCTTGAACATTTAATTCATTAGCCTATTACAGATTATTCACTATAGTTTTTTTTTTTTTTTTTTTTTTTTTTTTTTGTAATCGTAATAAAATATGACAAGATCTCAAATAACACTTTAGCAAAACATGGTCAGGTCAAAGTGTCTAAATAATTTTTGGTTCCAAATTTGTATCAATTTTACTGGTCAGTCCACTGTATGAAGAATTTTTGGGTATAATATGTCAGTTTATTTTTATAAATTTGAATATATATATATATATATATATATATATATATGTGTGTGTGTGTGTGTGTGTGAAATCAATCAAACTTTGATTCAGTGTTTTTGAAGTTAATATCTAAACTTGTTTATGTTTTAAAATTTAGTTTATGGTTGAAAAAAGTCAGTCATTTCAGAAACACTTGGAAGAACTCCTATAGTATTTCATAGAGCTTTAGGCCATGGGTGGTAGGCCTATATAAAGCCTATATAAAGGGTATATATTAAGGGTGACAGTAGCACAAATTATGTATTTCATCTAGCCAATTTCTACAGGTGTACAGACACATTTTTTATTGCAGACATGTTTTATCTGCACTATTTATGACATCATGTGTATTTTTATTTTTTTATTTTCTTCCCTTTTCTTTTCATAGTAAACAACAAAGAGTATTTAAGAGGAATACAGTCAAAACCTTAGCTATGTTATACACATTGAATGAAGGTGTAATCTGCCGGTTGTCCTGTAGGTGACCTCATAACTCTGTCTTCTTACGATGCACAGAGCTTTACTCCAGAGCACTCGTAGATCTACGATCATTTTCAAGATGGATAGAAGTGCATTGTTTTTTGTCTCATTGTTATAAGTGCATTGTTTTTTTATGACGGTATTGAAACTGACTCCCGCGTTATAACATATTACTGTATTACCGCCCAAGCCTAGTGCACACCACTATGTGAAATGGGTTCGTGCACCCAAACCTTACGGACGCGTCAAGTATAGCACTCAAACCCCTTTATCTCCGTTCTGCTTAACCGTCGGTCTCGCACCATCTGTCATGTTCGTAGTTTTTTAAAACTTTTTACTCGTGTTTGTAGTTCTATCCTCATCCACAGCGCAACAGGTTGTGGGCAATATTAGCCGTTGATTTGGGACATACTAATTCTGTTTTCGAATACTAGAGGGTGCCGTCACTTTCCCGCCAGAACGCGCTCCCTCAGCTGGACTGAGTGGAAAAAGAACCAGACAAGACAGAGCAGGTTAAAACAAAGTCTCACATTTCAAATTTTGTCATTTTTAAAGAAATGTAAACAATAAAAACCGTTTTGTTTCAGGGTTTTATTTTAGCTCCTCCTCTCCTTCTCTCGCTCATAGCAGACTAACGGTTGGAGGGGCGTGGTTTAAGCGTTACAAATCAAAGCCGTCACACTGACGTCATCAGAGAAGGAACGCCATTCCAGACCGGAAGTAACTTTTCAGATTTTGATTAAAGATTACCACAACAAACCACGTTTTTTTCTTTGTGTTAACTTGCACGGATTAATTGTTCACCACAGGACTAGTAATATGTGCTAACAAAGTAAATGGGGTCAATATTTATTTCACGCCGACTTTAAGCGCGTGTGGCAGTTTGAATTCTTGGTGAAATACCCATTTAAATAATTATTGTCCATGATGTGATGGAAAAATTACTAATAAAAGAGCATGAGACTACATCTTGGGTGCAGAAAGCATTTATATCCCAATACAAAAAGCAAAAATAGTATTGTAACAACCACCCGAATAAGAGGGTATTAAAAGTATTAAAGTATAGTGTAGGAGTTCATAAAGAATGTTTTATACATAATAAAAAGTAGACAGTAAAAGTACACATAAACTAAGGCCTGGTACTAGAGCACAAATGACATTTGGAACAAACATGCACACAAATAACTGCAACAGAGAGCATTTCTATAGAATCTGGAATTATTATTGAAATAAATGTGTGACTACAATTGTTACAGAGACTCTGACAGGAGGATGTTAGTGAACCAAAACACAAGACGCAAGTGAATGTAGTGATCATGAAATGATATCAGAGTTATGGCAAGAATAGAAGTCTGAACTTAATCTCACTGATTCTTGAGAGAAGAGACAAAACATGTTTGAGATGTTAGTTTTTATTATTTCATAACACATTATTATAAACTGATATATTTGTAGACAAAGGTCTCAGCTAATGAACAGGTTTTTCTGAAAATGTTTTCTTCTAAAAATGTACTTCAGAACTTAATTTGTGTCAACTCCGTCAGACACATTAAAAAGATGCTATTTTAATTTGATCATCAACAACAGTGTAAAATACACATGACAAATATACAGCAGTAGTAGTAAAGTGAGATCTGTGTGTCTCTGAGAGAAATAGAAACAATAAAGCCTTACAAATAAGAGTTTTACAAATCTGACACTGAAAGAGAAGCTCAAATAATCATCAGTATTTATTATGACAAAAACACACTTGAAGAATCTTTAAAGTTCAGCGTTCTGCTTTAGATTTAAGCACTTCCTGAAAAAGATGAACATGTAAAGCCATAAATGAATCAATCTCACCAATATTAATATATGCTGAATCAGTCATCATCAATCATGTACCTGATGTGTGAATATGTGCTTGATCTCCTTCAGCTCTTCTGGATCTGATGTGATAAAGCACAAGAATGACAGTAGCCACGCCCACCAGAGCAGAGAGGACCAATCGGATCACAGCTTCAGTAGGACCACAACAGTGGACTGAGGAATAAAAACATCAAAGTGAGATCAGCTCAGTCAATAAACGCTAATATCATCAGCGCTGCCGTACCTGAACATGTGTGACAGAGTTGAGTGATGTTCAGATGTTGAGTCTGGTGGCTGATGGGATTGTTCAGCACACAGCTGTAGGTGTTTTTATCCTGATATTCCACCTCCAGAGGTAGAGAGAGACTGATGCTGAGATCAGACGCACTGATGCTGGACAATGAACTGCTTCCTTTGTACCAGGAGAGAGTCACATGACTCACATTCACCACTGAACACACCAATGAACATGATGATGATGATGATGAAGAACATTGTGAAGAGTTACTGCTGATGACAGGAACAGGCAGACGAGCTGAAAACATGAGAGAATAAAGAGAAATGAGGATGAATGAAGAGATTCAAGAAACATCCAGAGGAACCAAGATGATCAAAAGTAGAGCATTTATAACTATTGAATAGAAAGTTAAATATAAACCTGCTGTTCATGTGAAAGTAAGAGAATTAGTCATTTGAACTCATTAGTCATGATAAGATACTTCTTTAGATCTAGCTGTAATAAATAAAACACGTGAAACTGATATTTAACTCACCGTAGACAATGAGACGAATAGAAGAAAAATAACTTCTGAAAGTCCATAGTTGATAAACTCCAGCGTGTTTCATTGTGGTGTTTGTGATGGTCAGAGATCCAGTTTGATTGTCCAGCTTCAGTCTGTCTCTGAATCTCCCATCAAGATCATCATCATATACAGTGAAGCTGTCGACCGTTACATTGATTTCAGCTATTACAGTGCTTTCAAACCACCACTGAATCATAATACTTTCTTGCTTTATTTCAGTAAGATCAGAGTATAGAGTGACTGAATCTCCCTCCGTCACTGACACTGAAACAGGGTTTGTCACAGATAAACAAATTATAATGGTTTATTAAATTAAATAGTTTAACATTTAAATTTGAAATAAACAATATCATAAAACAGCAAAAAGAAATAAAATGATGTATGAATTCATTTTAACTTTGTCATTAAAAAAAAATTTAACTCACCAATAACAGCAAGATAGAAACTATACCACTTAGAGTTGATCTTTAGGTGATATTCTCCAGTGTGTTTCATTGTGATGTTTGTGATGGTCAGAGATCCAGTTTGATTGTCCAGCTTCAGTCTGTCTCTGAATATCCCATCAAGAACATCATCATTTACAGTGAATCTGTCGGCCGTTACATTGATTTCAGCTATTAAAGTGTATTCAAACCTCCACTGAATCACATCATCATCCTTCATTTCAGTAAGATCAGAGTTTAGAGTGACTGAATCTCCCTCCTTCACTGACACTGAATCATCAAACACACACATGGAGAACAAACACAAAAAGGGTTCAACACAGATTAAAACACTGATTTATGAAAGTAAATAGCTGGAAATTTATAAAATGAATGTCATCATTAAACAACAGCAGCAAAATTTAGTTTGGATTAATAATTGAATCTTTGTGATGATTAAAATATAAAATGTGAAAGTAATATTTAACTCACCAATAACAAGAAGATAGAAATTGTACCGCTTAGAGTTGATCTGTAATCTATAATCTCCAGCGTGTTTCATTGTGATGTTTGTGATGGTCAGAGATCCAGTTTGATTGTCCAGCTTCAGTCTGTCTCTGAATCTCTCATCAAGATCATCATCATTTACAGTGAATTTTGTCGGCCGTTACATTGATTTCAGCTATTAAAGTGTTTCTAAACCTCCACTGAATCACATCATCATCCTTCATTTCAGTAAGATCAGAGTTTAGAGTGACTGAATCTCCCTCCTTCACTCTCTTCACCAAACACTCCTGAAGAACAGAGTTTTTCACAGATTAAAGCTTTAAATCACTTGATGTTGGTTTGATGAATCTTCACTGAAATACGTTTAATCATGTAAATGTGACGTGAATAATATTCTGCAGCAGCACAAAGACAAAAGATGATGAATGAAAAGAGAAGTAGATTTATATATGGATCAATAACTAAAAAAGACACTTTAATGTTTAATGTCACACTAAAACTAATGCTGTTGAGTATCTGAGCTTCATATTTATATTATTTTATTTAATCAATCCATAATAACTGAGTTTAGAGCTGAATTCAAACTTGATCTGACAGTAAAATAGGCTAATAGGCATATTATCAAAATAAACGAAGATTATCATAGAATGGTCAGCTGAAGTAAGCACCTTATGAACTGGGAATAAATACAAACTGCACAAAACTACACATGTACATATTTATTTGTATTATGATTTTTTTGCGGGTGGGACGTCCCCACCACTTTCTGCTTAACGCTGCTGCGGCCGGAGACTCTATTCGTTCCGGTGAAATCACAAAAGCGCAGACACATAATAAAGCCACCTTTGAAATACAAGTGCCAAAACAAGCTCTTTTTCTCAGTTTATTAATGGTCAAATACACTCATCAATGTCACAATGCCCATCTCGGTGAGTATTAAAGTAAACACAGTTCAGGAAGAATGTGTCCGTGCGTTCGTCATGTCTTAAAGGGACAGTAGCCGAATAAACGTGCCGCTCTCTCTGTTGTTAATGTTAATCAAACAACAAAAGACAAAGAAAACATCACTTACTGCTCTTGAATGATTAACTTCTGTAACTTTAATTGATTAATCTGTATTTACTTTTTTCAGTGAAGATTATCCAATGTTATTTTACATTTTGATTACTTAGACAAAAAAACATTTCTAGGAATTACAACAAAAGCACTACAGTATATGCGTTCCTCCATCATTTTGACTTTGCATTGCGGCTCTATTTCAAAAATGTCAAAAAACGGATTTTCAACTCTTTTGAATTCGACTGATTCGACTCTGGCTCTGTAATTTCAGAATGAGCATAGCCTCGTTTCAGATGTGATGAGTCCGAAGATTATTCCAGTTTTGAATAATTATTCTGTCACAGACATTTTTAATGGACGTGTTTTATTCCTGATAACTATTCCTTCTCTACATATTTTTCCATCAGTTTTTATCTGCATTTTAATTCATTGAATAAAGAGTATTCACCCCAGTGAGTACGGGTTACATTTATTCACATTTTGTCATCATTTGTGTTCTACTGAAGAAACAAAGTCACCTACATCTTGGATGCGCTGGGGGTAAGCAGATAAACATCACATTTTCATTTTTGGGTGAACTATCCCTTTAAGGATTTTCAGTACATTTAGCATAGATGGGCTATAGCAAGTTATTGACAACATTATTTCTATTATACTATAATTTTTTGAACATATCTACACAGGTTCTGTCTCGCGCACAGACGCGCGTGCGAGCCTCTGAAAGCATTTGGCTGCAGAAAGACGCGTTCGGCGTGTGCACTGCGCTCTAGTGGACTTTTGTTTTCAAGCACTCAGTTCACTCTCGCATAAGCTGTTTTCAGCACACACTGTTCGTGCCATCACAACAATTGAGCTGCACGTGGACGTCCGCAAACCCTCCTAATGATGAAAATTTCGTGATGCGGACGGTGCGCAGATGCCCGAAGTATACTTTGGGGCCCCAATCCGCCCAGGCCCATATGTACGTGTATACCCAGACGCTACGCCACTGACTTTGTTTCTTTATTCAATTTCTTACCTGATTACTACTGTTAGACCTACCTGAAAAAAGAAAGCAGTCTATTTAATTTATATCTTTATTCTATTGTATTTATTTGTGCTATTGTTAGTAATTTGTTAATTTGTTCTTATTTTAATACTGTTTACTTCTTTTTTTAAATTCAGTTTACCATTTGAAATCAAGCTTCTTTGTGCTGTGTGTAACAAAATTACCTAATTGTAAAAACAAATACTCTGAGTTAGCAAATATCTGAGATAATTGTAATGGTAACTGAACGTATATATATGAAAAAAGCTTAAAAGTTTTATCATATAAAGCATAAAATGTCATATAAATCTCTTCAGAAGAAACTTTTGATTGCCTAGACTTTCAATAGATGGACAAAAAAATATATATATTAAAAATATCTATATGAGAGTATATACATTGTTTTTTCCCCCCATGGTATTGAAAATGGTATCGAATATCGGTTCTTTTCAAGATATCTTATTGAAGTTAGAAATTGCAGTACCATGACAACACCACAGCCTATATATTTACTCCACGAACTAACTCTACAAACATGGAAAAGAGGGATAGATGGACCTCTCAACCTTACGCTGAGGAGAAAATCCAGCGCAACTTTGAGCAGACCAAGCAAAACATGATTATTGCTTCAAACAATGGTATAAAGCTATTCAAAATATCATTCAATGTAAATTGTGATAATCTTAATTAACAATCGCAATTTCAAGGGAATAATTGACAGTTATTTGTCATAATCGTGCATCCCTAAACTGAAGCCATAAAAACACATTTAAAACTCACCATCCAGACGCCACAAACAGAGCAAAACTAACTTGAGAAACATTTTCTTCATCGGTTCACTGAAAAGCCCACGATAGTAACTCTTAAAATGTCTGAAAACCCTCAGATTGATCTGAAACACACTGAACTGTGATATTTATCTGGTTGTGTGTGAATCCTCCCCATCCTCAGTTTCCGCTCACACGTTCATCTGCTTTAACATCACGAAAATCAACAAACTTCTGCTGATCTTACATTTTCAAATGAATTCTGGGCCTGAATGAAACTAACAGCAGAAGAGTGAAATATTGGACTAGATATCTGAATCTACTGGTGTGTTATTTAGTGCTGTGATCTGTCAATCATATTTGACCTGTGACTCTTATTTGACTGTTGATGGATTCACTTTATTTCAGTGTAAAGATGTTTTGTGTGGAGTGAAGATTGTGATCTTATTAGCAGGAGAGATAATGAAGTAATGCTTCAGCCACAAACTGCTGACACGAGCATCAACCACAAACATCCAACAGAAGCTGTTTATCCACCGACTGATCAAACCAGACACACTGATGTTTGAACAGATAAAATAAAAAGGAAAAACCACTGCAGAGTCCATTTTGACTCAAAAGCCAGTAAATCACATGTATAATGTTTGCCTGTGTTGAGTTACTAGATCCAGGAAGTGTGCCCATATTAGCCGGTTCTGTCGACACTGCAGAATTGAACTGTTTCAGGTTGAACTTCCTCAGCTGGTGAAGGAAGTACAGTCTCTGCTGGGACTTTTTCAGCTGGAGTCTATGTGTAACTCCCACTTCAGGTCCTGAGAGATGGTGGAGCCCAGGAACCTGAATGACTCCACTGCTGCCTCAGTGCTGTCCATGATGAAGAGTGGGAATAATGCTGGAGTGTTTCTCCTGAAGTCCACTATCATCTCCACTGTTTTGAGTGTGTTCAGCTCCAGGTTGTTATGACTGCACCAGACGGCCAGCTCTTTAACCTCCTGTCTGTAAGCAGACTCGTCCTGCAATGTCCTTCAGGTAGGCCAGCACCAGTCTGATGGGCGGCTCTAGCTCTCGCTCTGGCTGATGTGAGCGCGATCTCTTCAGCCCTTTATGATGTCATTCAGAGCCATACTCGAAAAACTTTCCTAAACTTTTATGAACCATAAAGGAGTGTATTTGGGTTTTTTTTTGTGTCTTCTTTTTTTAACTTTGGCCATTTTTAGCATGAGAATCCAACTCTTTAACTGTGTTAATAAGTCAGAATACATGAAATGAAGCTCTAGCGCAAGTTCTGCCGGGAAGACTCAAATGTTACGTCACTTATTAATTCAGATCTAACCAATCATTATCTAACACTTGGAGTATAAATGATAGGTACTTACACTTGTCTGAGTTCGCAGATGCTGATGCAAACTTTCATTTCTTTTGTTTTCGAATTTCGTCTCAGCAATATCATCAAAGGGTTAGTCACGGCTGCAATCTTCATCATCCTCGCCTCTTCACTACGGATTAGACATTTCATCTCAGTGATAGTATTTTCATCGTGTTATGCACATTGGTGTCTATTGGGCGAAGAATCGTCTTCTGCTCTCTTTTCACTTTCATAATCAGTATTATGCAAGCGCACGCATTTGTTAGTCAGAGCGCTCGTTAAACGTTGCTTGTAGTGCTTGTTCGTATTGCATAGCCTTTAGCACGTTGTAATGATCATCCACATATTTCAAGTACCATTCGTTTAGGACATAACAAAGAATGGCATACCATATCCGGATATCGTTGCAAGACTTGGAAAACCCCATTGCGGTTTAAACCTTAAAGCAACACACCCACATCATTACATTGTAATGTAGTCTAGATCTTTCTAACGAGACATTGTATTATATATCGAGACATTGTATTATCGAATATTGCAATTCGTCATAAAATCATCAGTTTACTCAAATAATTATTTGGAATTTAATAGTAATTCTAGAACGATTGGGCTGATGTATGGCATGTAAGCATCTTGGGACATGTGGTCTCCACCTTAACGGTCGGTGCAAAAGAATAGGGATAGGACTCCGGAAGAATTATGTTCATGGATGTAATATTAACGTTATTGTAGTATGAAGCAGAGCAGGACCGAATGTTGTGGGAACTGAACGAGGCCGCTGGAGCGATTGCGCAACAAACGCCTCACGAGCAGCGGGACTTTTATTATGACAGAGTCGCCGGCGCTGCTTCCGCTTTTCCGGTCATGAGTATGAGGTAACATAGCTCCGTTTATTATAATTTTAGTGTGTTCAAAATGATGTTATAACATTACTGTGTGCGTTCACTCGGCGGCTGCTGAGTCATTCTACGAAACGGGTGCATTTGGGTCCGCAACGTTTGATCAGATGCATAAGGCACAAAAAATGTCCCAAAGTCTGTTTCCAAAGCTTAAGGTCATTAATTCAAGTGTTCTTTTCAACATGATATATGATAAAATGCTTTTTTTTGAAGATTAGCATACTATTTTAATTAATTTTCATTATTATATAGCCAATTTCACATGTCCGTGTTAACCAACATGACATTTGCATCTAAAATATCACCAAATAAGTCATATA
Source organism: Megalobrama amblycephala (assembly GCF_018812025.1). Lineage (NCBI taxonomy): Eukaryota > Metazoa > Chordata > Actinopteri > Cypriniformes > Xenocyprididae > Megalobrama > Megalobrama amblycephala. Next base: position 44,158 of record NW_025953461.1, on the reverse strand, counting down.
TTTTTTTCAAACATATACTATTTTCAGGATTATATATGTGTCCCTGTTTACACAATATATACTTATTCACAATAAATCTTATTTTTTTTGTAAATATTTTATGATTTGTGCGTGTCCCTCAGTTTGACTTACCACCCCGTCACACTAACTTGTTTTATCTATAAATAATGCTCTGTTCCTTTAAATGACATCACAAAGCCTAAGTGACATCATTTGAGCCTTATAGCCACCAAGAACAAAAGAAGGCAACTATGTAAAATTTTTTTACATTGTTTATTTGTTGCTTTTTCATGTTAGGCAGGGCCCGTCAAGCTTAACCTTACCACCCCGTCACGCAAAATAGATAGGGAAAACTGTTTTTTTATTCATTTTTTCACATTATTAATACAAAGAAAATTAAATTTCAGATTGAATGCATGTATGCTAGGTGAGAAACTTGACCACATGGGAGATTTGCGGACATTTTGTGATGAAATTTACCACCCCGTCACGTTTTTGTGACGGGGTGGTATGTGACGGGGTGGTAAATTTCATCCCAAAATGTCCCTCGATAAAAATAACTTTCTTGGGGGTAAAACTTTTTCTTTTTGGCAAGGTTCCCGTGGTAAAATGTGCATTCCAAGGGCTAAATAGCATGTTTTTTGGGCTCACTTCAACCCGTGGACATGAAAAACAACCCGCAGCAACAGTCTAAAAGTAGCCTAGCCCAATTTTGCGGGAAAAACGCAGACTTGGCAACACTGTTTGGTTCATTAATTCACTCATTCACTCACTCACTATATCACTATCACACTTTTTACTCAATTTGAATGTCTCCCCTCCCCCAGTTTTTAAAGTTTAAAACCAGCAGATCATATAGAGATACACTTTGTCCATACCACCCCGTTTTGGAGGATTAACATATCTTTCAAGTTGTATGTTTGTTTAAAAAAAGTTTGCTCTTAATGAAAATTTTGAAAAGTGCAAAGTGGAAATGGCACCCGTTTCGTAGAATGACTCATCTATAGACAAAAAACAATTGATGATAAATAGCTCAACATGATTAGTCATTGTTTAAATCTAATATCCTTGATTTTGGGGAGTACTATGCCTCAGAGAAAAACACTATTTTTGTCAAGTGGCTAACATAGCATAATCAGATGCAGCTTTATTTTTATTAACAGTAATACAGCATTTTCTCCATCATACAATACGTTTTAAAATGAATTTATCATGCATAAATTTATCATTTATCAACACGAAACATCCAGCAATGATATTCAATAAAATCGATCTAAGTTATCTTACTGCAGTGTGTAACAAGTGTCTCATAGTGTCATCCTCATCTATTTCATCTATCTCATCTATCTGGTCTAACCACTCGGATACTCGCTATGCTGCCGTCCACCCACTGTGGAAGAAATCTTACGTCATTAATTACTGTATCCTGTGATCCATCTCTGACTGATTTACATACACGCAATGTGTGCGCGTTTCATCTCGCATTTGCCTTGTTTAACTGTCGTTCTCTCACGGATAAGGCCACTGCGCTTTCCGCGTTACTAATGGAAAAAAACCTTGACTTCCTGCGGCTCACTGAAACAAGGCAAGTTCCTAACGACTATTTCCACCTAAATCTCCTCACCCCGTCTGGACACACCTGGCCAAACCTTAACATCTAGAGGTGATGGTCTGGCTGCTGTCTACCGCAGCAATATCCCACTTAACACAATTGATCTTCATGTGACAAACTTTTGAATATCTAGTTCTCAAAATATCTGGTACTTCTCCATAGCTTGTAATTCTCCTGTATCGTCCACCCAAATCAGTGTCTAATTTTTTCAGTGAACTGCATGAACTGTTATACACATTGATAGTGATTGTGCAGATTCCCGTGAACTCATATCAGTGTTTGAAAGTTTCAATCTCGTACAGCATGTTGATTTTCCTACACACTCAAAAGGTCATACACTGGATTTAGTCTGTACTGCTGGTTTACGTAATGTTTGGCTCTCCAATTGGACTTTCTGATCACCTCTTCATTGAACTAAACTGTGTAATGCCTCTTCCCCGCCTCAGGGTGAAATCCACCATAACCTAACCACAACTCTATCAATTAATTACTGTTTTCTGAATCTGTACAAACACATCTGTCCAATATTACTGTACACACTAGCGCCCCTGAAATCCTTGCCAAATATAATGCCTTCATTTCCAATGCCCTTGATATACACGCTCCTCTTAAATGTAGACTTGTATCTTCTACACATACATCTCCCTGGTTTACTCCTGCACTTCACAAACTGAAAACTACTAGTCACCGCTTTGAACGCCTTCACAGGAAAACTGGTTTGAATGTGCATTTTATTGCCTACAAGGAACAAATACAGTTATACAAATCCGCTCTAAATACTGAACGCTCCAGCTACTACTCATTACTAATGCATCCTCTCGTCCTAAAACACTGTTTTCTGTGGTCAATAAACTCACCAACCCTCCTGCACCTGTCATGAGTAATTCTTACACATTCTTACACTTCTTCCAAAATAAAATAAATCACATGTATGATCTCTTTTCATCTACTAACTCCTCTCACCCCTTGCATGACTTCCCCTCTGATTTGGTACTTTCACTGACTTTAACCCTCCAACCCCTGCTTTTATCTCTGAGCTAATCAAGAAATCAAATGCATCTTTCTGTCGTCTTGATCCTGCTCCTACTGCTTTACTTGAAAACTGTCATCTCACTGCCTATTTCACTTCTCATTTCTCAACTACTCAGTGCTGGTATTGTTCCTCTGGAATTAAAAACTGCAGTTGTCACACCTGTCTTAAAGAAACCTGGTCTGACATGGTCAATTACAGACCAATCTCGAATCTGTTTCTTTCAAAGCTGCTTGAAAAAGTTGTTGCTGCTCAACTTCAATGGTATTTGTCATCTCACAACCTCTACGAATGTTTTCAATCCGGCTTTCGCACTCATCACAGCACTGAGACAGCACTTCTCAAGGTTGTCAACGACCTCCTTATGGCCACTGACTCATTAGCATTTTAATTCTGTTAGATCTTTCCTCTGCTTTTGACAATCTCTCATAGTATTCTCATTTCACGACTCTTTGCTCTTGGTATTTCTGGTACTGCTCTATCCTGGTTCATTTCTTACCTGTCTGAACGTCAGCATTACATGTCTATTCACCAAGCCAAGTCTGCTCCTGTTTCTCACGGTGTTCCCCAGGGATCTGTTCTTGGGCCTTTACTGTTCATCATCTACATGCTCCCATTAGGTAACATTATCCGTCATCATGGCTTCAACTTCCACTGCTATGCAGACGACACCCAACTCTATATTAGTTTTCAACACAATTCTCCTTTTCTCATCAACTCCATATCTGCTTGTATTAATGATATTAATGCTTGGATGACCAGTAACTTTCTCAAACTCAACACAGATAAAACAGATCTACTAATTGATGGTTCACTGAAATCTGTATCTCGTTTCTGTCTTGACAGTGTTAGCGTCGCAGGAGTCTTGGTTCAACCTTCCACCTCCGTTAAAACCCTGGGTATAATCTTTGACTCATCACTCTCCTTCCGTCCACACATCTCTTCACTCACTAAGTCTGCCTTCTTTCACCTCCGTAATATTGCACGTTTACGTCCCTTCTTACATACCAATGATGAGACACTGGTCTGAGTATGCAGAAAGGCGCTATATAAAATAAACTTATTATTATTTATTATCATTAGAAATGAATGGTTTTCCTTGTTTCAGTTCAGAAGTAGATATTGGGTTTAATGTTACACTCATATGACATTCTTCAAAAATATCATTCATTTCTGTGGAGCTGGACATTTTAATAAGGATCAAATGAATGAGTTCAGCTTTGAGAATGAAACCAGCCTGTTTGTTCCTCAGTATCTTCATGTTTCACTCTGAATGTTTCTTCATGTCTGTGGTGTTTGTTAAATAAACACTCTGAAAAATAATTGTATGAACTGCCGTGTAGCCTCTTTATTTCTAAAGCTCTCTAATTTAACGTGCTTAGCTTCTCTAATACTCTTTTATTATCTACCCCTGTAACGTTGGCTATCCTCCACTTGTATATTTTGTACTACTGCCATCTAGAGGACAATAACAGGAACAACAACTAATGTCTTCAGTCTACAGTATAATAAAAACCATTTTTATAATAGTGTGAGGCTATTTACAACAGTGTATCAGTTTTTCTGTGTGTTTGAATAATAAGATGAGAATAGTTACAGAAAGAGAAATAAATCTAAACTATCTCTGGGTGCGTCTAATAGCTCCCTAGTTCAATCAGCGCACTGGTAAGGGAATACAGAGTGAAAGTTATGGCTTTAATACTGATAAGCAAAGCTCTTTTCTGTTTTAGATGTGTTATGTTTGTTTTTCGCGGCATTCACGCTGAAAACCAATGGGCTGCCACTCACTCTTTTTGCCACTCAGTGGGCGTAACCGCAGTCGTAACGGTTGTTATGACAGCGTGAATGCCGCGAAAAACACACAAAACGCTTCCAAAACGGGAAAGAGCTTTGCGACTGACTGTACAAATAGCTTTGACACAAAACCTGAGGTATATATTTAAAAACTGCTGAAAGCTACAGAAAAAAGAAGCAAATGAATTGCTGTAATTCACAGAAATAGCTGGATTCAGAGAAACATGGATTTGCAGTTATCATTTTGTGTCAAACTGTTGGATTTTGAGGTAAAATCGCACATCTGGCCCCCCGCAAAGCACGAGATGGGGCCCCTCCCACCAGCAGTGACGTCATGTATGAAAATTTGTCATGCATGCACCTGTTGCTGTCTGTACCCCATATGCAGTTATCATTGTATTGATGCTTCCAATGTTATTATTAACATTTATATAATGTAATTTTTATATGTAGGCATGTAGGCTATATGTAAGTTTTTTTTTTTTTTTTTTTTTTTAGTTGAACTAAAATCCCGGCAGGAATAATATTTTATAAACTTGCAGCCAAAGATGCTTCTGCTCCAGTTTAAAAATAGCAGGTTTCTTCAAGATTCCTTTAGAAGAAAATCGTTTTTATTAATATTAAACTTCTTAATTAGTTCAATAAATTTTAGTGTTAAACCGTTTTTTTTTTTTTTTTTTTTTTGCAGAAACATAAATTAAAATAGCCTGTTAGTTTAGTCAAAAACCTAAACGGAAAACGAAAATAAATTTAGTTAATTAAATAAAATGCCTTTAATAATGAACAATCGAATAAAAATTTGAAAATAAAACATTTAGCTATATAAGGAATTTTTATATACATTTTTTAATATAATTGTTTCTACTCCAATTTGTTGGTTAAATATAAACATTTAAATGATGGCGGCATACTTAACATAGCCTACATTAACGAATTCAACAACAGGTTAAGTAAAAATATGAATACGCAGTGCTGTATCTTAAATGCTAGGGGTGCGTTTCCCAAAGCGAACTTTAGGGTTATTTCTAGCTAACTATCCAGTTTATGGTCATTGAATGGCTTTTCTGAGGTAAATGTGGCGTTATTCTTTTATGCAGTTGAAACACTGATCGATCGATTGCTCAATAGTTTAAGACGCAATAGTTTGATACGCAATACATTTCGGGAAATTGTTCTGTATCTTTCAGCATTCTTTCTGCTGTTCATTCATGTTTAGTTGCTGCTGTAATAGTAGTAAAGAGGAAGATATTATTAGTTCAGCTTGATCCGTACTATGTCTGAGCTGAGCCTGCCCTGAGGCGCTATGGAAAAAATTGTTTTCCGTCACTGAACAATAAAAAAGTTAACTGCAAATTTATCTCTCAATTCTGACTTTTTCCCTCCTCAGAACTGCATGAAATAAAGTTGCAAATGCGTGCATAAATTATTGTGAGATATAAACTTGCAGTTCTGAGAGAAAAGCCAGTCTTTTACCCCTCAGAATTCGACTATATATCTTTCAATTCAAAAAAGTCAGAATTGTGAGATTAAAAATTGCAATTAACTTGAATTAAATTGTCCTTCAATTATTTTCGACAGAATTTAAAACTCGAGAAAGACTTTGTTTCATATTAAAGCAGAGTTTATTGTTATTATTGGATGGGTGTGCTAAAAATTTGTGTAGTTTTTTTTTCACGCATCAACAGGAAAAAAAAAGACTGAAAGATTGATCTTTAAAATACATAGCTATAGGCTATCAATAGCCTAATAATAATAAAAAAAAGAAAATCGACATATTTGTGGTTTATCCACGATGTTCACGAATTAGAACAGTCAAAACGTAAAGGAGAAGCTACAAACCTCGCTATTTCGGTCAATGATTTCAGCCCTCCAAAACTATTTCGATCGAAAACAAAAATTGCTTTCGGCCGCAAATTTTCAGTAATTTCATTCGGTGCATCAAAAGATATATGATAAACTAAATTCATGTATTTACAGTAAAATAATTAACTCTAGACTTATTGGCTAGGCTACATTTCGAGAAGATCTTCAGATTCCGGTAGCTGACCATTAGCAGAGCTGGCAATAGGATAAATATGTTTGTGCAAAATATAATAATAATAATAATAACAATAATAATAATGTCTCAGCAAAGACCAAACATGTTTATTTGTCTCAGTTCACGGCACATGTCGGCTAATACAGCGCGTCAAGGCTTGCTGTTGTCTTGGCTACCTTACAAACGGGCGATGGAAACAACGGTCAATTTTCCCCCTTTTGTGGTAATTTAGCACTATTTTCTATGGTCTTCTGCTTGCATTTTTGCTTTATTTTCATCTTCATAGTCAATTGAGTTCAGTTCTTAAAAAAGCAAAGGTTAGGCTATAGGCTATAGTAAATAGGTGAATCTGCGACGGGGCCCATCATAGGGTGGGGGCTGCGAGGGTGTCCCGTACGCCCATGGGTAAAATCATACCGTATATATTTTATTGTTATATATTGTGTTGACAACTGATCAGTTAAATATTTACCATCTTATATTCTGCATAATTTGGTGTTTTTAAATAAACACTTACAAAAAGTTTTAGGGCTGGACAATATGAAGATATATATAACATTGATATAAGTGCTTACTCGGATTTAAACCTACCTATATTGTAGTTATATAAAATATTCACAGGCAGATTTGCTTTATATATCCCCGGCGTCGAAATCAGGCACATATATAAATGTCAGGAAACACGATTCCTAGCTGCATGTCAATGTCCATGGATTAGGTTTATTTGACAAGCTGTAAGAAGCACATTCGAGTCCAATCTTTAGTGTAATCGTTAGTTTTACTCGCGTTTTCGCAGTTTCCTCTATTAAATCCAGTCATGCAGCAGGTTCTTTTGCCACTCAGTCCAGCTGAAGGGAGCGCGTTCCGGCGGGAAAGTGACGTCGATGCTTACTCTCTATTTAGGACGAATTGACGTTCGCAAAGACCCGCCCCCTTTAGTTACTGTTGCTATGTCCGACAAGCCATACGGATGTCTCGCCACACATCATGTTCTCACGCAGTGAAAAATACATCGCGGAGCAAAGAGGACACTGACAAGACAGAGCAGGTTAAAATAAAGGTTTTGTCATTTTTAAAGAAATGTAAATAATAAAAACCGTTTTGTTTCAGGGTTTTATTTTAGCGCTCCTCCTCTCCTTCTCTCGCTCATAGCAGACTAACGGTTGGAGGGGCGTGGTTTAAGTGTTACAACCCAAACCATCACACTGACGTCATCAGAGAAGGAACGCCATTCCAGACCGGAAGTAACTTTTCAGATTTTGATTAAAGATTACCAAACAGTTTTTTTTCTTCTGTGTATTAACTTGCATGGATTAATTGGCCACAAGACTAGTAATATGTGCTAACAAAGTAAATAGGGTCAATACTGATTTCATGCCGACTTTAAGCGTGTGGCAGTTTGAATTCTTGGTGAAATACCCATTTAAATAATTGTTGTCCATGATGTGATGGAAAAATTACTAATAAAAGAGCATGAGACTACATCTTGTGTGCAGAAAGCATTTATATCCCAATATAAAATGCAAAAATAGTATTGTAACAACCACCCGAATAAAAGGGCATTAAAAGTATTAAAGTATAGTGTAGGAGTTCATAAAGAATGTTTTATACATCATAAAAAGTAGAAGTACGTCGAGTATTTGGGGTCTGTTGGACCCGCATTTGAACTTTCCTTCATTAAAAACATGGTTCCTCTCATGAGATTTTGTCACACTTTAGAAATCTGAAAATCAGGAAATTTCCACACAGAAACTAAGGCCTGGTACTAGAGCACAAATGACATTAGGAACAAACATGCACACAAATAACTGCAACAGAGAGCATTTCTATAGAATCTGGAAGTTATTATTGAAATAAATGTGTGACTACAATTGTTACAGAGACTCTGACAGGAGGATGTTAGTGAACCAAAACACAAGACGCAAGTGAATGTAGTGATCATGAAATGATATCAGAGTTATGGCAAGAATAAAGTCTGAACTTAATCTCACTGATTCTTGAGAGAAGAGACAAAACATGTTTGAGATGTTAGTTTTTATTATTTCATAACACATTATTATAAACTGATATATTTGTAGACAAAGGTCTCAGCTAATGAACAGGTTTTTCTGAAAATGTTTTCTTCTAAAAATGTACGTCTGTACTCCGTCAGACACATTAAAAAGATGCTATTTTAATTTGATCATCAACAACAGTGTAAAATACACATGACAAATATACAGCAGTAGTAGTAAAGTGAGATCTGTGTGTCTCTGAGAGAAATATAAACAATAAAGCCTTACAAATAAGAGTTTTACAAATCTGACACTGAAAGAGAAGCTCAAATAATCATCAGTATTTATTATGACAAAAACACACTTGAAGAATCTTTAAAGTTCAGCGTTCAGCTTCAGATTTAAGCACTTCCTGAAAAAGATGAACATGTAAAGCCATAAATGAATCAATCTCACCAATATTAATATATGCTGAATCAGTCATCATCAATCATGTACCTGATGTGTGAATATGTGCTTGATCTCCTTCAGCTCTTCTGGATCTGATGTGATAAAGCACAAGAATGACAGTAGCCACGCCCACCAGAGCAGAGAGGACCAATCGGATCACAGCTTCAGTAGGACCACAACAGTGGACTGAGGAATAAAAACATCAAAGTGAGATCAGCTCAGTCAATAAACGCTAATATCATCAGCGCTGCCGTACCTGAACATGTGTGACAGAGTTGAGTGATGTTCAGATGTTGAGTCTGGTGGCTGATGGGATTGTTCAGCACACAGCTGTAGGTGTTTTTATCCTGATATTCCACCTCCAGAGGTAGAGAGAGACTGATGCTGAGATCAGACGCACTGATGCTGGACAATGAACTGTTTCCTTTGTACCAGGAGAGAGTCACATGACTCACATTCACCACTGAACACACCAATGAACATGATGATGATGATGATGAAGAACATTGTGAAGAGTTACTGCTGATGACAGGAACAGGCAGACGAGCTGAAAACATGAGAGAATAAAGAGAAATGAGGATGAATGAAGAGATTCAAGAAACATCCAGAGGAACCAAGATGATCAAAAGTAGAGCATTTAAAACTATTGAATAGAAAGTTAAATATAAACCTGCTGTTCATGTGAAAGTAAGAGAATTAGTCATTTGAACTCATTAGTCATGATAAGATACTTCTTTAGATCTAGCTGTAATAAATAAAACACGTGAAACTGATATTTAACTCACCGTAGACAATGAGATAAATAATAAGAAATAACGCCACAATTGTCAACAGGTGGATGTTAACTAAATTGAGGATATAATATGTATATTCTCCAGCGTGTTTCATTGTGATGTTTGTGATGGTCAGAGATCCAGTTTGATTGTCCAGCTTCACTCTGTCTCTGAATCTCCCATCAAGAACATCATCATTTACAGTGAATCTGTCGGATCCAGTTTAATTGATTTACAGCTATTGCAGTCTCTTTCCAAACCGTCCACCATAATCCATGATCACCATCCTTTCCATTCCAGTAAGATCAGGAGTTTAGAGTGACTGAATCTCCCTCCGTCACTGACACTGAAACAAGGGTTTGTCACAGATAAACAAATTATAATGGTTTATTAAATTAAATAGTTTAAACATTTAAATTTGAAATAAACAATATCATAAAACAGCAAAAAGAAACAAAATGATGTATCAATTCTAATTTCAAGCTTTATCATTAAAACAGGTGAAAACGTTTTTTGAACTCACCAAGTGACAGCGAGATAGAAATTGATCACTCTTATTGTTGGTCAGTAGTTCATAAACTCCAATATGTTTCATTGTGGATGTTTGTGATGGTCAGAGATCCAGTTTGATTGTCCAGCTTCAGTCTGTCTCTGAATCTCCCATCAAGGAACATCATCATTATACAGTGAAGCTGTCGGCCGTTACATTGATTGACAGCTATTAACAGTGCTTACATAATCTCCAAACCACCATTGAATCACATCATCATCCTTCATTTCAGTAAGATCAGAGTTTAAAGTGACTGAATCTCCCTCCTTCACTCTCTTCATTTCACCAAACACTCCTGAAGAACAGAGTTTTTCACAGATTAAAGCTTTAAAACTCACTTGATGTTGGTTTGATAATCTTCACTGAAATACGTTTAATCATGTAAATGTGACGTGAATAATATTCTGCAGCAGCACAAAGACAAAAGATGATGAATGAAAAGAGAAATAGATTTATATATGGATCAATAACTAAAAAAGACACTTTAATGTTTAATGTCACACTAAAACTAATGCTGTTGAGTATCTGAGCTTCATATTTATAATTATTTTATTTAATCAATCCATAATAACTGAGTTTAGAGCTGAATTCAAACTTGATGTGACAGTAAAATAGGCTAATAAGCATATTATCAAAATAAACGAAGATTATCATAGAATGGTCAGCTGAAGTAAGCACCTTATGAACTGGGAATAAATACAAACTGCACAAAACTACACATGTACATATTTATTTGTGTAACAGGATTAGGTGATTGACAGCAGTGTTTGCCTATCAGTGAATAGTACCTCCTATTTAAAGGCCGATTGGCTGTTACCTGGGATGCGTCACGTCCGTTTTCCCCCTTTGTTTTGGCTGTGTTGACGGTGGCTGTGGGTAAGTGTGCTGTGTTTTAATACGGTGACTTAGAAATTGTTGGCGTGCATAATCTAAAACTGTGTTTATTTAGAGTGCAGTTTTTATGGTCCGGTGCTGCTTTCCTTTTTGTGCTGCTTAGTGGGTTTGATGACTGTTTGCCTCTCAGGTATGCAATGTTAATAGCTCGTTGCGTGGTTAGTATAAAGTGAGTATAGTATATTTAACATACTTGTACCCCATGATGGTAGCGGTGGGTATGACTGTAACAAGCCCGTGCCTATGAAGCATTTTGTTCGGCGTGATATCCTGATGGTAAGTGTTTTAAAGGCAATTTATATCTGGGTAAGCATAATATTATTCTTTTTTTAACACCTCCTTTTGTTCGATGTAGGATTCTCCCTCTCGTTCTATGCTGTGATTTGTTTGCTGCCGTGATCGTTTTATGCCGTGATTGTTTGCTGCCGTGAGCTCTTGCTGCTGTCTTCGCGCTGTTAAAAGAGCGGCTGTCCATACAGCCGCGCCGACGAAGTCATCAACGTTTATTAAAGGGGACTGCTGGTTTGATTCTATTACGTGCCTTTCTAGTGCCCTGCTTCATGTTTTGGTTTATTTCATTATTAGTTACCATGGTTAAATCATTTAACCTTTTTCTTTTTCTTTAAGTTTGTGGATATTTGTTTGATTGTATTGCTTTGATTTTTCTTTTTTTGTGAAACTATAATCTGTCGACATGTGCATGTTTAATCTATGAATGCAATTCAAATCGTATGGTGATTTACTGTATAGAAGTTGGTGTTTGTAACAATTTCAGGTGATTAACTATCTGATTTTCTGGTTACATTGTTGCTTCTCCTCACTTCTGTTGGTTGATACCACTTATGTGAGGAGTTGCTGCATTGATGTTCATATTGCCATTTCTGTCCAGTTTATTTTCAAAGTTATTTATTTTCTTTTTGATTTATTGCAGGAGCTGGGGTCCCACGGGTGGTTTGCTCTCCCTCCTTGTGGTGGTGGTTCTCCTTCATCGTGTGCGGTGTACACCTTGAGTGTTTGATAGTGTGATTAGAGTGCACGGGTGTGTGTGCGCGTGGAAGTGTGCTCTTGTGAAACCAAACTCTGCATTGATCCCAGCCGTTGGGAGCCTCAGCCCCTGCTGGTATTACTGTTTTTGTTTTACATATACATACACATATACAAATACATACTACCTCAAGTTGGTTTTGTTATCTTTTTCTCTTTTTGTAATTTGTGTTCTTGTGTTTGAAGTGGGGTTTCATGTATTTTTCTGTGATTCATTGTTTTGTATTTTAATTAACTTTTGTATTAATAAACATTTTGTATTTTTTTTATACTTGCGTCTCTGGCCTAATTTTGAGGGAACCGAACCTGTGTGCTCTATTATCCAATTTGATTGGTTTGAGTATTTTCCCTGGGGTTAATCCTTAGGGTGGCGTAGTCTGACTTTATTTCTGGTGAACAAAACCTTGGGCTTGTGTCTCAAAATTACACCGCCCCGCCACATTCTGGCGTAGTCGGCAGGGTTCCCTCTTGTGTAGTACAGAGACGTGGGTTTTGTTTGTATATTTGCTTTTTCTTTTTTTTCTTTTCTTTCTCTTTTGGTAGGAACCAGACAACAGCAGTCCCTCTTTGCGTGTGCAGTTGCAGATATGGAGGACGAATTGCGTGAGTTAAGAGATTTGGTAGCTCAACTGAAAGCTGATAATGAAAGGCTGCGGCAAGAGCCGGTGTCTGTTGCGCAGCCAGGTCCATCTAATGTTACTATTTCTGTGGCTGAAAATCCCCCACTTATTGGTGCTGGTGCATCGACAGCGGAGCGGTTTGTTTTCATTCCTCGGGATCGCAAGTGTCCAAAGTTTAGCGGTCGGTCGGGCATTGGCATCAATGAGTGGGTGGAGGAGGCTCAGGCCTGTATGCGGCTTCGCCATCTTTCTACAGCTGATCAGGCATTTTTCTTGTTTGATCATCTGGAAGGAGAGGCGAGGGAAGAAATTCGTTATCGATCAAGGAACGAGAGGGAGGATCCAGATCAGATTACTCAGGTATTGCGTGAATTGTACGGTTGTACAAAGTCTTATGTAGCACTTCAGGAGTCGTTCTTTTCCAGAAGACAACAGGATGGGGAGACACTGGTGGAGTTCTCCCTGGCCCTGATGAGTCTTCTGGAAAAGGTTAAAAGTCACTCACCTCATAGCATGCCTAACGGCGAAATGTTATTAAGAGATCAGTTTGTTGAGTATGTTGGTGATTGTGCTCTTCGGCGTGAACTTAAGCAATTGGTGCGTCGTCAACCCACTGCCACATTGTTTGACATTCGCAGCGAAGCTCTTCGTTGGGAAAGAGAGGGCATGCCTGGGGGGGTACGTGGTCGGAGCCAGTCTGTTCCATCCGCTTATGGCATCCAATATGGGGTACAGGGACATCAGCATGTTAATAGTAGTAGTGGTTCAGCAACGTCAGAAATGAGTGAACTACGGGACATGCTCAGAAAGCAGCAACAACAATTAAATCAGTTAACCCAAAGTATGGCGCAGCTTCAAAATTTTCAGTCACGTTCGCGACCATTTAAGGCTAACTTAATTTGCAGAAGGTGTCAGCAACCTGGCCATTTTGCCAGAGATTGCGATGGGGAGCGGAGATCTGCTTCACCATCAGCCCGTGTGAATTCTGCCGTAATGAGGGGTGGACAGTCATCTGAGCAGCCGTCGGAAAACTAGTTCCCACCGAGTTGCAGGGCCACAATTTGGTTGGGAAAAGGATAGGCTCCAAAACTGTAACTGATTTTGATTTTATGTCACGCCTTATGTCTACTTGTCCACAGCTTATTGTATCTATGGGTGGGGCTCAGATACCTTGCCTGGTGGACACTGGTTCTATGGTGTCCACCATTACTGAGAGTTGGTTTGTGACAAATTTTGGGTCGTGGGGTCAGGAACAGCTTAGATTGTGTCATTGGTTACAACTTCGAGCTGCAAACGGCCTTTCAATTCCTTATGTTGGTTATTAGATGTGGAACTCTGTGGGCGAGTAATTTCAGGCTGCGGCATACTGGTGGTCAGAGATCCTCCCGGTGGTGTGTGTGCAGAAGTTCCTGGGGTGTTAGGTATGAACATCCTGAGCCGCTGCTATCGGGAGCTCTTTGGCCAGCATGGCATAGCTCTCTTTGACTTACCAGTGGTATCACAGGCCCCTAATTTTGTTTTTCAGGCCTTACAGCATTGCCACCAGGTTGACGTTCAGCCAGTTTCAGATGGCGGAGGGCGAGTTAGAGTGCGGGGACATCGGGCGTGGCGCATCTCGGGTGGCACCATGAAATTGGTTACTGCAACCTGTTCAGTGCAATATTCGAGTGGTACAGTACTGTTTGAACCACCAGTTTCTGGTCTACCGGCAGGTTTGCTAGCCTCTCCTGCTCTCTTAAGGGTGGACGGTGGTACAGTTTATGTGCCAGTAGTTAATCTGGCTACTGTAGATGTGGTATTGTACGCTAGCACTGTTATTGGCACTGTGAATAAAGTTGATGTGATTAGTTTGCCCCCGGAGGTCGCAGAAGTTAAGACCGTTACAGCTAAGGTGAGTACACAGTTTGTGCAGGTTTCCCCTACTGTGCAAGAACAGATAGCCATGTTAGACTTATCTGTGTTGTCAGAAGAAGAACAGGGTAAGGTCAGGGCACTACTGGAGAAGTATGTGCCTGTGTTCTCTGCAAACGATGCGGATTTGGGGTGCACAAATTTGATATCCCATGAGATCCCCTTGTTGGATGACATCCCTGTTAGGCAGCGGTTCAGGCGTATTCCCCCATCTGAGTATGAGGTGGTCAAGGCACATATCAATCAATTGTTGGAAACTCAGGTAATTAGAGAGAGCTGCAGTCCCTATGCGTCACCCATTGTTCTGGTCAAAAAGAAGGACGGTAGTCTGCGCATGTGCGTGGACTACCGTCGCTTAAATTCAAAGACTAGGAAGGATGCGTTCCCTCTACCCCGTATAGAGGAGACTCTGGACTCGCTGGCTGGGGCCCGTTGGTTTTCTACCATGGACCTGGCCAGCGGGTACAATCAGGTACCTGTAGCTGAGGGGGACAAATTTAAAACTGCTTTCTGCACCCCGTTTGGCCTCTTTGAGTGGAATAGGATGCCCTTTGGGCTGTGCAATGCCCCAAGCACCTTCCAACGATTGATGGAACGGTTGTTTGGGGATCAGCAGTGCCAGTCCCTCCTCCTTTATCTTGATGATATTGTTGTCTTTTCCTCCTCGGTAGATCAACATCTTGCCCGGATGGAGGTAGACCTGAGCCGCTTGCAAAGTGAAGGGTTGAAGGCCAAATTATCGAAGTGTGCTTTTTTCAAAAGGGAAGTGCATTATTTGGGGCATGTCATCTCTTCAGATGGAGTTTCCACTGATCCAGGGAAGGTGGAGGCGGTTGCACAATGGCGTTGTCCCACCAGTGTTGCGGAGTTGCGCTCATTTTTGGGATTTCCTAGCTACTAACGACGGTTTGTGGAGGGGTTTGCCAAGTTGGCTGCCCCTTTACTACATTACAGAAAGGAATATATACACTTGCAAAATATAGTTTTAATATTTAAAAAAGCTGAAAATGTTCTCACAAATTAAGAAAAGTAATGTTTAAAAGCTCTAATGATCTTTCTGCTAAATAAAAAGTACCATGATAATGTGTTTGGGTGTACTATTATAATCTTTGAAGTATAATCCATGGTGAATGAATATGTTAATCATTCAATAGCGTATTGAATGGCAGCATCTGTACTACTCAGAGCTCGTTAGAAGGTAAGGGTTAATCCGTTTGCTGTGGCATATTGCGTGGATCTGAGAGTGTGCCGGCGGTCCACGCGTTCACACACTTTGGTGAGGCGGTGACACTCCTTGAGTCATTTGCGCTCCGGTCTCAGAAGTGACAGCTGATGCCCGCTCATGGACCACTGCATGAACACCACAGAATCTGTCCACGATACACCTGATCACCGACATATCTTCGGCGTGTTCCCTAACCATTACAAACGAGCGTCCGTTTCTGCCTCTCTCCGCATAACGCATTACTCTTAGTTATTTGCCATGCCAAGCTGGAGGAGAAACCTGACTTTTTGCCTGCAGAGAATGCACGACGAAGGTAAGTGAATTGATTTCACACTTATGAATCGAGTTTCGTGCGTACTTGCTCATCGGTTCTAATGCGCATATAAAGCTACGGCGTGCGTAATAGACATTAGCTCTGTGAATTCTGTGTCTGCTGCTCTGCAACCCACGTGTTAATGAAGTGGCATGTGTTTTCCCTTGCTTTGTATCTATAATGATGCCTTCAGTTGTTTCAAGCAAATTGTGTAGTGCCCCAGGACATAGCCTTGAGGTTCTCCTCTATAAATGTTGGGTGATTCCTATTGTGCAGCACTTTTCCATGTCTTTATATATTGGATAAATCACAATAAAATGAACATGGTGTGAATTTTAAATAATTGTTATTAAATATACGAGATGCAACTTTTAACATGAAAAACTGGCACTTTATTATGAAGTATTAAATGGAAATATTTCAAACAAATCATATTATATTTGCAGAATATTATTTTTATTTGGTAATTAGTTTATACTTTATAATACCTTTATAATATAGTTTATAATATAAATAATTTATAATTTATACACACCTGGTGAAAATAAACAAGTTATAATCAATAAAGTTGAAGCATCCAGTCTTGACCAGAACATGTTTCTAAAGTCTTGTATACTTGTTTTTAAATAAATGCTGCTTTAAATTACAACACAGGAATTTATTTTTAATTACAAATTACAGAGTTGCCAAGTATTGCATAACAGGAATGATCCCCTTAGTACATAGCCTTGAGGTATTCCTGAGCTCCTAACAATAATAATGTCAAAGGCAAAATGAGTTGTGCCCCAGAACATAGCCTTGAGGCACTCATCAGCATCTTGATCAGCGATGTTCAAAATAATATTGAACTGAATGTTCATTGACCAGGGGAGAGATTTTGAGTCACTTAACCTGACTCAACTCTCTCTATCTCGTGCATTTAGAAGATGACATGAATTGTGCATGCAGAGAGGTTATAATGTCAGAGATGTTGTGTGAAGCCATTGCATTGCAGATGCTTTTAATATTAAAGTTGGTCACAATCAGTAAATGACATAAGTTAATTAGCACTAAACTCAGTTGGTCACCGCTGGCCAAAATGTTGTTGAAACACTCAGAAGAACAAGGAGAAAATTGCATTTTTATTCTGTTTTTCTATCTCTCATTCAGGAGCTAATCCTCTTATCAGAATTTGAATTCCAAGACTCGAGATCCCATTAATCATAAGAACCAAGTTAAATTAGAATAGCGAGGATGAATTTGCAGTATATGATGACAAAGTATGTGTGTGTGTGCATTTGGAGGAAGTTGTAGCACTGATAGAGCATTGCCTGATCATATCTGGTACTGGCTGCAGCAGTATATCTGGACAGAATCCCGCGTCTAGCTCCAGCAGAATTGATCGTAGCTGCATGACTGCTCAAGACCTTGAACTGAGTTCTGCACCAGGTTTTTGTCCATTTGCTTTTTAAATTCTGATCAATTGTGATGAACCTTCCTGTTCCTGGTTTGTGTGTGTGTGTTTCATCAATGGGGCCCTGTATGCCATGGCATTTCAAATGGCACTTCAGAAATATTTCCTCTGCTTTGGTCAGATGAGGTCAGAGAGCAGAATGCTCATTTGCCCTCTGCTATAGAGCCGTCATCTTCCTCCTATTTTTAAAACACTCTGCAATCACATGTATGTTAAATATCAAAGGGTTGTGCCCTGTTGCTGAAGTCCAATCATAGCAAACATTGTTTGACAACCCACAGAAAGATTGTCTCAACCTCTTGAAGTCAATGGAATGGTTCTTGGAATGGTTGTTTTGAAAATGTGATCATGAGGGCAGTCATAAGGTTATATATACAGTGCCTTCCACAAATATGGGCACCCTTAGTAAATATGAGCAAAGGTGGCTGTGAAAATAAATCTGCATTGTTTATCCTTTTGATCTTTCATTCAAAAAATTCACAAAATTCTAACCTTTTATTGAAGTAAAACAATTGAAAGTGGGGAAAAACTAACATTATGAAATAAATGTTTTTCTCCAGTACATGTTGGCCACAATTATTGGCACCCCTAGAAATTCCTATGAGTATTCCTATGAGACATTTTTTAGCACACCAGGGTGACTAGGAGCATGAAATTGTCCAGCCATGACTTCCTGTTCCACAGGAGTATAAACATGAGGAAACACAAAGGCCAAATTCCCTTAATCATTCATCACAATGAGTAAAACCACAGAATATAAAGAGCTTTTTGGCAGCAAACCCACCAGATGGGTTTGGTGCACAAATGGATAAAAAGTACCCCATGCCCACGGTTAAATATACTGCTGGATCTTTTATATTGTGGGCCTATTTTTCTGCTGGAGGTCCTGGACATCTTGTTCAGATACATGGCATCATGGATTCAAATCAAATACCAACAGATAAAAAAAATCAAAACCTGCTTCTGCTAGAAATCTTATAATGGGCCATGGTTGGATCTTCTATCAGGACAATGATCCAAAACAAACATCAAAACCAACACAAAAATGTGTCACTGAGCACAAAATGAAGCTTCTGCCATGGTAGTCCCAGCTCCCTGACCTGAACCCTAAAGAAAATGAGTGGAGTGAACTGAAGAGAAGAAGCACCAACATGGAGCTGGAATCTGAAGGATCTGGAGAGATTCTGCATGAAGGAATGGTCTCTGATCTCTTGTCAGGTGTTCTCCAAACTCATCAGGCATTATAGGTGAAGACTCAGAGCTGTTATCTTGGGAAAAGGACATTGCAATAATTGGGTGCCAATAATTGTGGCCAACGTGAACTAGAGAAAAACATTTACTTAATAATGTGCTTTCTCCCCCATTTTCAATTGTTTTATCTAAATGAAAGGTTAGAATTTTGTGATTGTTTTAATAAAAGATCAAAAGGATAAACAATGTAGATTTATTTTCACAGCCACCTTTGCTCATATTTACTAAGGGTGCCAATATTAGTGGAGGGCACTGTATATTTGGATATTTGGCCTTTTTTTGGATCATGTGGAACACCGTAAGCCATATGAAACATGCAGAACAAATATCTATGTAAATCAATTGTGAATCCAATGCTTTAAATTGCATTTTATAAAAATACAACAATTTATATAAGGATAGAAAGTTGCATTCATTCATTTGCATTGGTTTCGTATGGTTTTGAAAAACTTTTATACCCTTTTTGAGTTTAAATGTTATGTCATGTTTTGTAACGTTGTTTTAAAAAATGACAATTCTATTAAATTAATTTAATTAAATTAATCCAGAATTTATTAATAATTTGTTTTGGGGGTTATTTTACAACTGAAACAAAACTTAATATATTTTTGAGACCTTAATTTGAGACTTGAAAGTCATGAGGGTTTGCAGGGGTCCTCTTTATGATATCATTTGCTGTTTTTATTTATTTATTTATTTATTTATTTATCTATTGCATGTTTTATTTATTTATTGTATTTATTTCACTATTTGATTTGGTGAACAAATGTGTTTTTTTTTTAAATAAGAAATAATATTTTAACAATGCTGCCTCTTGTTAGAAATAATAATAATTACTTTTATCTATCTATCTATCTATCTATCTATCTATCTATCTATCTATCTATCTATCTATCTATCTATCTATCTATCTGAGTTGTTTATTTTCATTATGATAGGAGATTTTTACTATCTGGTCCCAAAAATATCAAAACGAATCCTAAGAGGTGTATTCAAGTAATTTTATGTATTAATTGAATTAAAAAAACTAACTTTCATGTAACCCCTAAATTATTTCATGTAACCCCCACCCCCCAATTATATCTGCAAAACTGTTGAATCATATGGCTCCAGGTGGATGAAAGGACCTGCTTAGCTGTGTCATTTGAGGTCACATACACATTTAAATATTAAAGTATCAAAGACCGAGCCCATTAACTCACTACAAACCCCAAACTCCACTCAAGTTCATTGTAAGTTCTTCATTTTTCAGTGTTTCCCATCTATTTTCATAAGCGATCAAGATAACGTGTCCAATTTACATAATCTACTTTGGAGCCACACTTTACAAATCCCTCTGGCTAACATACCACTTCTCGCAATTCACTGATTTTACAAATGACACTAGTGGCATCAGGCCTTCATCACATTAGCGTCTACGCTCAACCTGAAATGTGTACGTCCCCGTTCAGGTCTTCAGTGATACGCTTTCCTCGTTTAATTCACCCTCTGCATAAATCTACCCTCATTCCACGGAACGGCAAACCCACGACTCCTCTTCAACGCTCATCCTCAGAAGCGCTCGAGGGTCCATTATAAATATATTCAGAGCTTCAGGAATTTTGAAGACTCTGGGGTATCATTCGGACAAGCAGATGTGTATAGTATGGGGTTAGAATGGTTGCATTATTCCAAATAAATAGATTGAGATTCACAAATAAATGTAAAGAGATTCACAAAAATTCATAAATAAATAAAACGAGATTTATTTATTTTAGTCTTTTTGGTATTTGCTTTTGATTTTCAAAACTCTTAGTACAAAACTCCAAACTCATCACACTTGTAACACAGCTAGTCATTCTTTCAAAACCTGATCTCATGCTCTCATTCTAGTTGTACAAATTTTCATTCTACATAATCACTGTTTCAAAACACAAGATCTTGTAATATGTAATGAGAACATTTGGTTTAATCACTGAAACACAACAGTATGTTCTTCTTTCAGTTTAGTACTTTTAACAATCAGTTAATTCAATAGCAAACAACGCATTATGCATGCTTCAAATCACCCTTGTTGCTGAAATAATTACAGTAACACAGGCTATGCCACCTTAGAAAATACACTTACATTACCTAAATTACATAACTGACATAAAATTAATAATGTTTGTAATAGTATCTATTCAGTGTGTTATCAAAAGGTGTAAAGTATGACATAGTCGTGAGGTTTTGTGTAGAACAGAGTGTGCTGCATATACAGTAAATGTTCTCACTGTACCACATGACTGAATCTATACTGTAGTTGATCTTTACAGATGAAGGGTGAGTTACAGTATGTGGCAGTCTCTACCACGGTAATGCCTCTTTTTACAGTATCACATGGCATACTATAATGTATAACAATGCCATCTGTCTCCCTTCTTCTGATGCACCTCTAATCAATCTGATGTTATACAGTCATTTACTGTTTCTTTTCCCTTGTACTCTATGCTGCTCTGTGTTCACAAATTTCAAATCTCTCTGCATCTGTATCTCCCTCTCTCTCTCTCTCTCTCTCTCTCTCTCTCTCACACACACACACACACACACACACACACACACACACACACACACACACACACACACACACACTGTTTTACGGTGACTCTCCATAGACATAATGCTTTTTAAACTGTACAAACTGTATATCCCCCTACACTACCCGTACCCCTAAACCTACCCATCACAGAAAACTGTCTGCATTTTTTGAATTTCAAAAAAACACAGTTTAGTATGTTTTTTAAGCCATTTGGTTTACGAGGACACAGAAAGTGTCCTCATAAACCATGTTTATGTTGTAATACCCACGTCATTCATTATACACATTTGTGTCCTCATAAACCATGTATACAAGAACATACACACACGTTGGCATATGTGGTTTACGGGGACTCTCCATAGGCGATGATGATGATTTTTATACTCTACAAACTGCATATTCTATCCCCTACCCCTACCCCTACCCCTTAACCTACCCATCACACTTTCTGCATTTTTACATTTTATAAAAATATCATTTCATATGATTTATAAGCTGTTTTCCTCATGGGGACCAAAAAAATGTCCAAACAAGGTCAATTACCATTCTTGTTGGGACATTTGCTTCACAATGCAGTGTTTACCAGGACCACACACACACACACTCTTTGAAAATTGTGGTTATCATCTAAGATAAATTGCTTATAATTCATTACATTTGATTAACCATATCGGAAATAGCAAATAATTTCTATAGAAACTATGACTATAGAATCAATCTACACAGCAAAATCCCTAGAGTTAAATAAACTCTGCTCAGAATACATATGGTCCCTCTCTAAATAGTGTTAAAATGACACTGAAGCAGAGTTAAAGTTAATGAGATAATTAAGCAATTAATTAAGTAATGATTGAGCATTAGTGATGAACACCTGCTGTTAACAAGCAGAATCACTGAAGAAAAGAGAAACACAAGAACTACGACTTCAGTCACAGCCTTAGATGAAATCAACTGAAGATAAAAATTGTTAAATCTCTGAAGATCTGATTTAAACAACTCAGAATTACCAGCTTCACATATTACTAACCAGACTGCCTGATTACATCCAAAGCAACTGATCATATATTTTGTCATTTATTCATTTTGGTTTTGTATTACCAACCCTTTGAAACTACAGCATGAGAAGAAAGTGTTGCAGCAAACAGATATATTGAATAATTTTAAAACCATGTAATGCATAAAAATTTTTGAACTAATGCATCAATTAGACACACACAGACATCAAGAATCAGCATATGAATCTCAACAATAGTGATAAAAAAAAAATTTAAAAAAACGCTTCACACTGCAGTGCATGCTGGGTATCATCATAGGACAAAACTCCCATCATGCACTGCAGTATGAATGATTATTGTCACCACTGTTGAGGATTGAATGCTAAGTTTTCATGTATAAGCCTGAGCTGTAATAGTTGCTCATTTTTAGCAATGAAGCATTACATGCTGGCATTTATTTAATGGATTTTATTTATTTATTTATTTATTTGCAATTTTTTAATAACCGAATCTCAGTCAAGAAACCAAAGAGAAAGAGACCTCTTTGTGATGTTCATTTGAAATGGCTTTCAAACAGAAAATTCAAGCTGATCTGCTCTTTCAGTCTTTTGATTCAGCAATGTACAAGTGTTTGTTCTGAAACACTATTGCAATGGCTCAAATGCAAATTATTTTAAAAACATAAAAGGGTCGAGAGCCCAACTAAAATAAACCCTGACCACCATGATGGTGGCATAATTTTTTGACCAATAAAACACCAACATCTAAACCTCTGTTAATTCTCAATAAGAACCTCTTCTGTGAATCATATCTTTTAATCACATTTTGAGTTTTAATGTCTTTTATCTTCAGTTGATTTCATCTAAGGCTGTGGCTGAACTAAGGCTGTGGCTGAAGTCAGTTGTAGTTCTTGTGTTTCTCTTCTTCAGTGATTCTGCTTGTTAACAGCAGGTGTTCATCACTAATGTTCAATCATCACTTAATTGCTTAATCACAATTAATTGCTTTAACTTTAACTCTGCTTCAGTGTTACTTTAACACTTTTTAGAGAGGGACCATATGTACTCTGAGCAGAGTTGATTTAACTCCGGGGATTTTATTGTGTATAGAAATCTATAGGTGTACCAAATGATCCACAGATAACCATTAAGTTGGCTTAAAAATAGACAAATGTATTAAACTGAATGAAAAGAGATGCACATTAAAACTTTGATAGTAATAGCATTATGAAAGGCAGTTACTGTGAATGAAACATTAGATGAAACACTTATTTTGTGTTGGATACTTTGTGATTTTGTGTATTGTACTAATACAATTGAAAATATGCTGAAATGTTTGAAAAAAGTGCACATTTGATGATCTGTTGTGATATTAGTACTAAGAGTTTTGAAAATGTACCAGCTGCTTGTGAAAACTGCACCAAAGCAATTTAAAAAACTAAGTACGTAAAGTATTGAATGAAAATGTCTCTGAAACATTTGTGTATTTGACAAATATTGCATTTATTTCACTTCATCTGTGATAAAGTATGCAAACACCATACAAGCATCACTACGCTCTGTTTTCAGCACCTCCCTGCAAGCGGCAACTCTTGCAGATCGGTTGCATCCAGCCGCAGCCAATATCGAACACATCTACTATGTTATCTCATTAGTCTTTGTGTATTTATAGCCCTCTTGTTCCCATTGTCTTTGTCTAGCTTTGTTTCATGTAACCTCTGTTAGTTTGTCAAGTTATGTTCAAGTTAAGTTTTCACATTCAGGTGCTCATGTTTATGTTATAGTTCTGTTTATTTTATATATCGTTAATAAAACTGCATTAGGGTTCACTATGCTCGCTCACATTACACTTAATTTATAATATAATATAATATATTATAAGATAAGATAAGATAAGATAAGATAAGATAAGATAAGATAACTAATAATTTTAAGTCTGAGGATGCTGGTTTAATTCTGGATTCTCATTAGACATGCACATCCATAAAGCTTTTGGGTTTTTCTAAATTCAAATAATTTATGTGGTTCACATAATAAGTTTGGCTGAACTGATAAACTCTAATGAGAATGTTTATGGTTCATTTTATTTTCATGGGTGTAATTTCTCATATTCATTTTATGGAATAAAATCACTTCATGCATGTAAGCAACAGAAACAATACCTTTTACACCAAATGCGTGGTGTCACAAATGTGCAGTATTACTCGCATTAAGCTACTAAAATTAATATATATATATATATATATATATATATATATATATATATATATATATAGAATATATTAATATTAATTAATATATTCTGTGCTTCATGAGAAAGAGAAAGTCATACAGGTTTTGAGGGTAAAATGCTAATTTTTTACTTCAACTTGTATATGAATCTATCTATACAGTACTGGTATTACTGTAGCTGCTTTCTGTCTAAACCAAAAGAAACTTAATAGTCCCTGCAATAATGTGTTTAATTACCTGCCATATTCCTACCTAAAATTAAAATCTGCACTGGACAAAACATTTAGCACTGCCTTTTATGCTTAACTTCAACAAGAAATGAATTATTTGTCCTAAAATATGAAATAAATGTCATAGAAAGCATTAAATTTAACTTTCTCAAACATTTTATGTAAACTATTTGTGTTTCTTGAAAAATATTACTTCAATTAATGTTTTTCAAGATTCAATATTTTTCAGCTTATGCAGTTCACAAAACTGAATGATTCATTAACGAATCAGTGATCTCACTGAATCAATGATCCGGTTACATCAGTTAATAGCTCACTGAATTAAATAAAGATAAATTCTTATTTAAATCACCTTTTCTCTTCCATGGAAAGAAAGACTTTTGGGTTATTGGAACGACATAAGGGTAAGTAAATTATCTACAATTTTCATTTTTGGCTGAACTAAGCTTTTATTTTTGGATCCTGAATGATAATTATGTTATATTAGCCATTTTTTCATGAAGACGGAAAAGCCCGACCTTTTTTCTCTGTTTTTTTTTTTTTTTTTTCATAATTATCATATTCACATTGATGCTGGCCAGATTCTTCCTATGTGTGTTTCAGCATGTGGCAAAGTGCTTAATTAATTTGCTTGGCTGGTTTTTCCTGAATCCGACATTTTGCCAGATTGTCCCACAGGCTTGTGTGCTTATCAAGCCTATAACAGTCAGGATCATCAAACAAATATGATTCACAACCAATCCTTCTGTCATATGTTCATATTTATTTCCCTTTCAGAGGATCGTGGGATGGGAGGGGTAGATGGGCGGGATATATATTACTCCAACCTCAAAACAGACTGTGTTGAATGCGGTTTGCCGTGACGCTGCGTTAAGTGACATGCTTGCCAGCAGCATTAGCTAATCTTCATCTAGGTCACTCATTGGAATTGTGGGTAATGTGATTTGATGACTCACCCAAGCAGAAAAAACAGCTTCCCTTTTCAATCCGTTATGTTCAAGAACACCATTGTGAACATATAACGATCGGAAATTTCCTAGTTTCTTTCCCATGAGTGGTTTGGTGTGGTACTGTCAGTGTTTTATGACAGTGAATGTTGCTCACCATGACTCACCCCGCTCGGACTTGACATTGTGATGAGCGACACCGATGGCTGATCTACAGTGCCTTCATATGCACACTATCTGGCTTGCTTGGTTTTGCGCAGTAAAGCCTGCTGGGGCCTGATTGCTCTGAGAGGCAGTGGCCTGTAAACACAGGCGAGCACAGTAAGGGCAGCTCCTGTGAAAGACAGTCTGCCGTTCATCACTTACTCAGAGTTGTGGGGTTCAGCTAGTTAACAAACATATAGTACACGGGTGCTCTTTTGCTGTGACATTTGCAGACTGTTATGATGAGTTGCAGCATTTAACCTTTAAAACATTATAACTGATGATTTGTTGCTTGTAATGCCTTCAGAAACAAAATGTTTAAATGTTTTACTGTTTTACAATTAGTTGTAAATGAGAATAACATCTTTCTTAACCCCACTGCACATTTATTGGTTCATTTTGTTTTTCCTAAACATATTGTTGAGGTTAGCATAGCCACATTAGCACCTGCTGCCGTAAGTACACCAGATTCGCTTCAAAAAAACATGCAGTATTTTATTTATCATTATAGTAGTGGAGCGCACAATTCCTTTTCGGAAAGTCTTAAATTCATGAAATTACTTATTTTTCTATAATGGGTTAGTTCAGCCAAAAATGAAAATTCTGTCATCAATTACCCTGCTAACAAAAATATTCTAATAATGTTTTGCTAACATTCCCATTGTTATTTCTGACTGTTCTCTGAATATTCAGTTTTTGAAATGTTTTAAAAAATATTCTTTTTTGTGTTTCTTACCTTTCTTGGGAATGAACGATCTGAAAAAAGTAAACAGTAGGCTAACATTCAACTGAACATTTCAGAAAAATTGTTCCATAAACGATGAATAATTAGTGTTTTTTTTACTAACGTTTTAAGAACATTATTTAAGAACATTGTTAATTGCCAGATAACTTTGAACGAAACAATTTAATGATAACATATTACTCTAAATTGTAATGTTGACATGCACTCTCTGTAAAGCTACTTTGAAACGACATGTAATAAATGTGAATTGAATTGAATGTTTTATTAACATTACTGGAATAACATTTGCTCATAACTTTGAGAGAACCTTGCCAGAATGTTAGACAGTGTTGAACATTCCTTGTTAGCTGGGTATTCATTCTCATGTTGTTCCAAACCAATAAGGGGCCGTTCACATGTCACGTCTTTCAAGAGCTCAAATGCGTGACACAAGCGCGCTCTCATAGAGTGCGATGCCGTCTTGCCACTCATACATTTCGATGTACATTTCGATGTACTTGTTGTACTTGAACAGCTGATGATAAGCTGTAAAGGATGGGTTTTTGTTTGTCATCTCCATATATATCTAGTAGTAGAGCAAATCCAGCTAGGCTGGAAATCCATTTATCCATTGCTGAAACTTCCTCGTCTTCATGAAGAACGCGGCTCATGATTGTTAGCAATGGCAGACACCACTGTAGCGCAAGCTTCCGAGCATTTTTGAAAAGAGGAAAAAGCAGCGCAGCTGGGATTTTCCCTGTTTTTGGAAGCGATGTGAACGGGCCCTAAGACTTTCATTCATCCTCTGAACAGAAATGAAGATATTTTGAAAAGATTTCTGTTGCACTATAGATCGTAAAAAAAGTCTGTATGCGTTGAGTGGGATAATCCAAGTCATCTGAAGAGACATGATCGCAGAACAGATTTAATTTAGTTTTGATTTAGTGCACTCAGAACTCAGAAATCAGGAAGGTCGACCGCAATTACTTGACGCGTGGGAACCAATGAGGTTCGTTCTCATGTGTCGGCAGCACACTTGAGCATCCGCAAGAAACCATTAGGTTTGTTATTGCACATCAAGCAAGCGTGATTGAGCTTCCATTTACTTCTTTTTCGTTCTTCGTTTAGGGGTAAAACGAAGTTCGAAATGTGTGACCAGCGATATACTGTAAACCATAGACTGTAAAAAAAGATGGACGACGCGACGCCGCTTCCTTCCATTGTATTGAACTGAAGCCAAAATGGGCCGATGAATGGGCGCTGACACGTTACGCAATACGTCAAAAAAAAAAAAGTTTTGAGCCTGGGCATGCGCAGAAGTAATCGTCAGTGGAGCCCGGAGGCAGAGTCGCGGTAGGCCTATCAAACTTCCACCCAGACGACTGCGTCATCATTCATGTATTTTAAATAGACTATAAAAATTACACACAATTTAAAATTCTACCTATAAAATAATAGGCTATTCTGTTTCTAGAGCAATAATATTTTTGAGACAGCAAATTCAGTAGATAAACTCAATATAATATGCCACTAGAAACAACTCTAAATCGTCAGAAACGGTCCTGCCATTTTAAATAAAGTTCAACTAACATTACAGGAGATCGATTGCTGTAATTAGAGTAAGGTATCGTTAGTTTTGTCCTAAAAATAATAAGTAACTGCCAGATAACGATCACCTGCTTTTTCCCGACATGGTTAACATTAGGTGTGTTATCTTAACTAATAACATTTATTAATTAGCTTATAGCGCCCACATTTACTGTTACAGAAAAAAAGTTCAGTGCTCCGTCAGATCCTGTAGGTCGGTTAGTACAGTTTACTGCTGAACTCATTTTGTTGGTGTAAAATAACAAAGAAATCGAAAATTAACAGTTAGTTAATACATCTTCAATCTCCCCTCGAAGCTCCGACAGTCCTCAGACAAGCTGTCAATCAACTTTGAATCATGACGACACGCCCTGTTTTTATAGCATCAAATTGCTAGCTAAAATCTAAATCAAAACAAAAACGAACAATTGAATATATATCAGCATGAGAACAACTACCTTAAATGACCAAAACCATCTTTCAGAAAGTTTTATTTGAAGCAGAATTTATTTTTAAGTTTTCACTGAAGTCTCATTCGACTGCATTGAGAGGGCGGGATTTATGACCTGTACTGCATCCAGCCTCCAGGGGGCGATCAAAGAGCCCGCAGCTTCACTTTTCAGGACGTATGAGACACACCCGCTGTAAACGCACATCTGACACCACCCACACTGCTGAGAGCGACGGTTAGATGAATATGTAAATATGTGCCGTGCACTTTCTTCTCAGTAACAAAATAAACACAACAAAAATGAGAAAACAGTAAGCATTTATTATAGAAAGCATAAGAAAAGCGTCTAATCATAACAACATGTTAGCACGAGCTCTGCAAATTATCACTCCAGTCACGTCACGTCTTCATATAGCACTTTATTCAATGGATTGCTTAAAATCAAGCAGCTTTACAGTATCAAACATGAAAAACAGTGTTAGTGCCTCATTTTTTTTACAAGCACAACTTCATTTTGTACTATAAAGCAGCTATCTAATCTGTTCATGTTTTCACCCACGGAGATCTTACCTCAACAAACCCTACAGATCAAATGAGTCAGAGACGCGGTCCACGCGAATGAAGGCGGAGCCTCAGCGCACACCTCCTGTTACGTTATCGTCACTGACCAATGGTAGTACGAAGGTGTTTTGGTGCTGGAACAAACTTTTCCTGAAAGTTCGCTTTGGCAAGCCGTTTCGAACTCCCAAAAAGAACACAAAGCGAACTTCGGTTTGGCCTGATTTTGTTCGAAATGACGTCACATCAGTTCTTTCTTCGATTTCGTTTGAAGTATACCGGGGCCTTAACGCCACATCTAGGCTAACTGCCTTTAATATCAATCGGTCTTTGTCAGGTGACGTCACGCTCATGAAAACCGAAGTGCATTATGGGTGTCGCCGCCATTTGTGAGGTATCCAAACAATCTCTGTATCGGTGCAGAGTTTTCTTCTTTGGCTTCTTTTCATTGTAAAAATGGCACACTTTTGTTGTGTGAAAAGCTGCAATAATATGTCCCACGATAGAAAATGTCAAAAACTTTACTACGAGATTAGATTTAGTCGGTTTCCTACTTGAAAAAAGGCTGTACGGAGAGTATGTAGAGGCAATAACAGGCGCCGGATCTCATGGGTTGCCGCGGTGAGACGCAAAACATCACTTTCGTCAAGATATCTCCATTCACGTATGCTTGCTCTCTACATTTTCACAAAGGTGAGTTAGAGATTTCTGTTTTCTAAAGTAGCAAACGTTATAGCAACGCATTGTTTTGGATTGTATGTGCTATGAAACTAGTCAATTTAAACTGAATCCCTTTACTTGAATATGTCTAGGCCTAAAATTTTTTTTTTTTTTTAATTTTGCTAAGGCATTTTTATTTTATATACTTAAGGTACGACATTTTTGCTCTGTATCCATATGCTAATTCTAATTTTCTGACTACTTTTTACAGCTGTGGTCTTATGTTATGTAGCTACCTTCTGATTTCATTGCAGATGAGCCTGCTTAAAGATTATGGAGACTGACCCCAACTGGACTACATTAAGGCCACATCAGCATTAAACACAGGCTGTGTCTCAATCAGCTCCCTAGTTCAGTAGTTAGGGCACTGATCAGGAGAGCTCAGAGCTGATTGAGATGCACACACAGACACTAAGTAAGGAAAAACAATGCAGTCAGCTACTTGGGTAAAGTTGGTTTTATATTCGCACATTCAGACTTTCCAATAAATATGCAATAAATTAACGTTTGCGAATTTTAAGCAGCGACGTGATATTGACAACCGACGATTGTCAACTTACATTTTTCATAGTCGATCAAAATAGGCAAGTATTGTTTAATGGCATATTTACTTGTGAATGTCCACTGAATGTCCAATGTAGTGTGATTAACAAGGCTATTGAATACGGATGTCCGAATGTGCAAATATAAAACCAACTTTACCCAAGTCAGTCAGCTGACACTATGGTCCATCAGGCTGGAGAAAGTGATCAGCTTCACACTGAGAAGATGCAGGAGGCTGGAGGAGATGGTGATCTGCATGTGCAGAAGTAAACCGACTTGATATGTACAGGATGTCTGATGTTTGTTTTGGAGATGATGATGTTAATGTACTATACGTGTCTGCCAAACCTGGGAACCTTTATGGCATTATTACAATTTTTTTTTTTTTTTGGTGCCTCTGATTCCAGACGCAACAAATACAAATTTCAAATGCTTCTGTGAACCTTAATGTACCTCAGATTTGATCTGCCTACACAACACTTCTCATGTTTCCCCTGAGACAGTATACAGAACATTCAATGAAACTGTTGTTTCATATGTGTCATATCTATATGCAAACCTGAAGCTTTCAGCTGTATGGGCAGACAGAGATGATTTGCACAGAAATATGTCTCCTTTGTTTAAATACAGAGTAGCATAGATTATTGACTGTTTTGAGATTTTCACAGAGAAACCATCCAATCTGACAACGCATGTTTGAATCTTTTGTAGAATTTTAGTGTAAAAATGTGCTGATGCTTTATCCAGTCTTGCATGAACAATAAAGCATGTATAATTAAATTTTTCATGGTGATTTGTAGATTTATTTTATGAGTTCACAGGTATATGCACTTATAGTATTAACAGGATAATTACTAATATACACAATCTGTAAACCAGATATTTAACTTGCACGACATATCTTTGTTTTTATTATTATTAAGGCCTTTTGAAAAAAAAAAAAAAGACCCATAATGTCATTGACCCAGACAGCACAGAGGTAGATGGAGGACAATAATTTACAAATTATTTTGGCTCTAAAAGGTATACTATATCAGAATGTACTTTAATAAAATACACTATTAAATTCTACATACATCTCTGATGATGCCTTGTTTATTGGAACAATGTTTATTGTGTTATACATTGGTTTATGTACTTAATGCAATAAAGAAAAAAATGCATGAAAAAAGGGGTAGTATTAGTTCAAAATTCTTCCTGATCACAACACTAAACCATCCTTAATCAGGCACTTATGATATACAGTTAACACGACATCATCATCATTATCGTTTACTACTGTGTTATCGCAGTCCTTCCTTCAGAATATAAATAAATCCTGCACCCAGCCATTAGTGAAATGTTGTGGGTTACGAGATATTTATAGTTTTTAAATTGTTCACTAGTATATGCGTTTATACCATAAACAAGATAGTTAACAATATTTAAGTATGATGATTTAGGTAGCAATGCGGGGTTAGCAGCACTCCAACTTACTGCAGTCAGTTCGTACTGATCTATGTTATGAATGGATGCAAATTTCTCCAAATAACGGTCTCTGGCATCTTTGGTGAGTTTATCGCGATATGACATTTTAACTTTTTTCTTGTGCTGCTTCATTTTTGCGAGTTATTTGCTTGTTATCTCTTTCATTCTCACAGTCAGCAGGGATACCACAAATATGGCGCCGCGGTGACGTCACACACAACAAAATCACGTGTCTGACAAAGACCGATAAGAATGCAAACAGCTAGCTCTCTTCTGGAATTATAAACCTAACCAGATGTGACACCACAGAGCATCAAATGATAAAAACAATCTTTACTGTGAAAATCTGAGGTTTTAGTAAGCAATTTCTGCCCTGCTAACTTTTGCCATTTTGCTAACGTCAAACACCCGTCCTCTCCAAAACCTTGTCCTCCATGTCATGAAACTCACTGTCAGCCACTGGTTCTCTGATTTGGTTAAAAACTTTTTTGCTGTTTACAGGGACTACAGCTGTCAGGTATGATTTCTCAAGACACCAATTTCAGTGATATCTGTCAGGTAGTAGTAGGCTCCATTATGATACTGGGCCTTTTTTGTTTTTTTTAGAGAAGTCATATTTTTGTGGCCTTACATTATAGATGCTTACTAATCTCGGTGGAGAAAAGACATAAGGAAATATAATTAATTTTACCTTTATCACATTAGTTTAAAGTCCCCCCTGTAGTCAATAATTTATCTCTTAAAACTCATCTTTGTTTATGATGTCAGAAACACCAGCGATTTCAAACAGCGTTTTTTGAGACTGTCTTTGGTTCACTGCAGTTTTAAGGAGAAAATAGTCAGCAATGGTGTTAGACCTAGACATATAAACAACACTGAAAATTTGATTTTCACTTTAAGTTCCATCTCATTCTCCTTGCCTAGAAGCCAAATGTAAAAGTATAAGTAGCACAGTTTCCCCAACTCTCTCTCTTCAAAAATCCTCTCTCTCTCTCTCTCTCTCTCTCTCTCTCTCTCTCTCACTCACTCACACGCACGCACGCAAGCAAGCACACACACACACACACACAAAAAATCACTCGCAGTTACACAATCTGTAATTACTAGAAACTGTGCGATAGTCAACACAGATACTGAAGCTTGACACTTCCTATGGCTCAATACATTTGCCCTCAGTTCATTTATCTCTAGAGATAAATGAAAAACTGGGTGAGTGTCTACAATGACCAAAACCAATGTCAGGCACAGACAATAAATGTCTCCAAAACTAAATTTATGGTCAAGCTATATCTCCTCTTACTTCCACTCGCTGTATCGCTCTTTATCTTTCCTGCACTGGTCTATACTTTTTCAGCTTAGTTATTCCCGACAACCTCAACATTTTTTTTGGAAAACTTCGCTCAATTTTAGCTTTACTGTGACTTTCTGATTTAAAGTTATGCCACGTATAACTTTTTGCACTGTAAAAAAGTAATCATTGCTGATATTTGGAACAACAGCATTATTTCTTGTGTGACATATGACTGCGAATCATTGAATGTGAATCTGTCAGTGTATATATGAAACATTATTTGTTTAGAAACCTGATTTGTTCATGGATGAAGCTAGGTGATTGATTTGAGTAATCATTCACTGAACTAGGGTGCGTTTCCAAAAGCCAATTATGGTCACAAGTTCCGTCATTACCAACACAACGGAATTCAATAGAACTTGTGACCATAGTTGGCTAACATTGCTTTAGGGAAACACAGTCCTGATCAATTCGTCAAAAAATGCTGATTCATTCAGGAACGAAATGTGTGGCTCAGAGATGCTGTGGCTTCGTTTGGAACTATTTTCGTCAGCGAAGCAAAACTAACAGCGTAACTGTAAATATTGTGTCTAAAATGTAAGTTACTCAGTAACATAACCAACTTTCTGAACTGTTGCGTAAAAACATTGTGGCTTAATTAACTTTTTTTGGCATTAAGCAAAAAGTTTGGCAAGGCTTCTCTGTTATATGAGCAATATCACACTCGTAGCCATGTGATATGGCTGTATATCAGCAAGGATGTGATTCAGCTGTAGGTAATCACAGCGTGCTGATATACAGCCATAGCACATGGCTACGAGTGTGATATTGCGTTTATACAACAGTTCGACGGCAGTGTGTAAATAAATAAGAAACGACAACAGAATGTTGTCTCCTTCTGCCACGGATTCAAATCTCAAGTTGACAGTTTGACCAAGACTCCGTTACTAATTCTAAAACATCACTTTAGAACTTGTAATGAAGGAATGTTGAGTCCTTCCATTGAAACTTGTTTTTTAATTGTTTTTTGTACAGTTATTGAGAAAGAGAGTGAGAGATCGCCTGAGCGAGCATGACCTGTGTCTGATATAACATTCATTCTTCAGGTCGATGTCCATAATATTATATCCATTATAAAAATCCATTTGAATGTCCGCTGAGGAAAGCAATCTTTGTATTTGTCTTTTTACAGTTAAGTGAATTTTCTATATAGAAAGTCTCTTGCGACTGACTCATTCATGGTTTTCCGCCATCTAATGGCATATTAATGTAACTTTCACTCACTCCATATTACGCACTAATGGACTCTTTAGCAATACCAAATACAACAGATAATTTATATGAAATAATATTTATTGAAAACGATATTTAAATCAACAACAATAGCCATTATAAATGACAACAGGAAATAAACACAATTATACAATTCAGTCAAACATACAAAAGCAGTGCTCTACAGGGTAAGTTAAATATAGCCTTAATATTAAAATATTAAATTTAACATAGCCCAAATCAATTTGCTCAGGTAATAGATTAACAAGACTAAAGATTGCCCATTTTATGTACCCAAAAATTAATTTTATCTCATGTTTAACCACAATAAGAGCCAGCTGCAAAACTCCGAAGCACAGATCAAGATTAAGCTGTTCTCGGCGGGTACACGAGCACTGAATGGCTGCTGACGGCCTGCAGCTCAAATCTCCAAAAATGTCTAAACAAATTGTAAAATAGGTGCTATGAATAAATATGAGTCACTTATTTCAGGTCTAAACAACTACATTCTTGCCTAAAAACTCTTAAAACTACAGTTTGTGGTACAAGTGTAGTACTTGTAAAAAATACAGTGGATTTGCTCAGCCGCCATGACAGTCACTTCAAGCGGAGTGATACAAACGGTGAAAAGGTAGGAGTGCTGATATCACTAGAATATCGCATGGCTCTCAGCCAATCAGATTCAAGAACCAGAAAGAACTGTTGTGTATATATATATATATATATATATATATATATATATATATATATATATATACATTGCCATGATTCACTGTGCTCATATTCCTATCTCAATCCAAGCTCTGCCACGCTATTTTAATTTTGTTCAAGTAATTAATAAATGAAGTTGAAAGCTATCATTCACTGAGGGGTTGCCATGCCATTTATGAGGGTTTAAGTAAAGGATGAAGATAAAGAGGACACTATAAATGAACACACTCAACCAGGAAGCAAAGCATGTAATTGTGTTAACTAGGAAATGCATGACTGGCTGTCAATTGTTACTGCATAGGTGATGGCTGAATATTTTGTTTCATTATATCATCAGGCCATATTTGATTTAAAAACATTTAATTTCAGTATATATGGGAGTCTAAGTTATTATAATCAAATTGTATTAGCCTATATTCTTTTTGAGTGCAATCCCAATTAACAGGAAACATTCTCAGAACTTTAGCTAACATTCTCTCAAAGTTTTGAACAAACATTCTTCCAGTAACATTAATTGAACATTCATCAAAAGTTAGCTAGTCTGTTAGCACAAAAACATTATTTATACATCTGTCAGGGTTATGTTTAGTTTCATTGTGTTTTGGTTTTGTTTTCCCTGATCCTGTTTGCCTGTGTCCTCATTTATTGTTAGTTTCCATGATTCCTGATTATGTTACGCACCTGTTTCTGGTTTTGTTAATTATCTAGTTCTGTCTACATAAGCCCTTAGTTTTCAGTGTTCGTTGTCGTCAACGTTAGATTTCTATTTGCCTAGGTTATTTCTCCTGCGTATTCTCCTGATTTATTAGAAAGAACTTTGTATTCATTCTGTTTTGTGCCTTGTAGTACAAACCCGATTCCAAAAAAGTTGGGACACTGTACAAATTGTGAATAAAAACAGAATGCAATGATGTGGAAGTTTCAAATTTCAATATTTTATTCAGAATACATCAAATGTTTAAACTGAGAAAATGTATCATTTTAAGGGAAAAATAAGTTGATTTTAAATTTCATGACATCAACACATCTCAAAAAAGTTGGGACAAGGCCATGTTTACCACTGTGTGGCATCCCCTCTTCTTTTTATAACAGTCTGCAAACGTCTGAGGACTGAGGAGACAAGTTGCTCAAGTTTAGGAATAGGAATGTTGTCCCATTCTTGTCTAATACAGGCTTCTAGTTGCTTAGGTCTTCTTTGTCGCATCTTCCTCTTTATGATGCACCAAATGTTTTCTATGAGTGAAAGATCTGGACTGCAGGCTGGCCATTTCAGTACCTGGATCCTTCTTCTACGCAGCCATGATGTTGTAATTGATGCAGTATGTGGTCTGGAATTGTCATGTTGGAAAATGCAAGGGCTTCCCTGAAAGAGACGACGTCTGGATGGGAGACTATGTTAGAACTAGAGCTAGAGCTTGTTAGAGCTAGAACTTGGATATACCTTTCAGCATTGATGGTGCCTTTCCAGATGTGTAAGCTGCCCATGCCACACGCACTCATGCAACCCCATACCATCAGAGATGCAGGCTTCTGAACTGAGCGCTGATAACAACTTGGGTTGTCCTCTTTAGTCCAGATGACATGGCGTCCCAGTTTTCCAAAAAGAACTTCAAATTTTGATTCGTCTGACCACAGAACAGTTTTCCACTTTGCCACAGTCCATTTTAAGTGAGCCTTGGCCCAGAGAAAACGCCTGCGCTTCTGGATCATGTTTAGATATGGCTTCTTTTGTGACCTATAGAGTTGTAGCCGGCAACGGCGAATGGCACGGTGGATTGTGTTCACCGACAATGTTTTCTGTTAACTTCAAACTCTTTGCAATTTTTCTCTGAGAAACTCCTTTCTGATATTGCTCCGCTATTTTTCGCCGCAGCATTTGGGGAATTGGTGATCTTCTGCCCATCTTGACTACTGAGAGACACTGCCACTCTGAGAGGCTCTTTTTATACCCAATCATGTTGCCAGTTGACCTAATATTTTGCATATTGGTCCTCCAGCTGTTTCTTATATGTACATTTAACTTTTTCGGCCTCTTATTGCTACCTGTCCCAACTTTTTTGGAATGTGTAGCTCTCATGAAATCCAAAATGAGCCAATATTTGGCATGACATTTCAAAATGTCTCACTTTCAACATTTGATATGTTATCTATATTCTATTGTGAATAAAATATAAGTTTATGAGATTTGTAAATTATTGCATTCCTTTTTTATTCACAATTTGTACAGTGTCCCAACTTTTTTGGAATCGGGTTTGTTCTATAATGTGACAATATCGTTCATGGAACATTTTTAAAAACAAAATGTTTTAGTTGGACGTTCATGTAACACTTTTTAAATATTGCTACTTGTTTCAGAATGTTTAGTGAATATTCAAAAGTTACATTCCCATAATGTTTGCAAAGTGACAAAATGGAATGTTCTGGATGTTTAAAAAAAAAAAAAAAAACATTCAGAGAACATTCAGAAATAACGTTTTCATAAATTAAACTTCAGCAAAACATCTTAGAACATATTTTTGTTTGTTGGGAATGATATCAAAAGACAACCATGAGTTTTGGCATTGGTAACATCGATACTTTGCTTCCTTATTCTGCAAAATGAGGCAGATGGCCATTAAGATGGATTAAAACTGCATGACTGTCTTTAGCAGTTAGCAAGACCTTTTTTAGTTTTGCTAAAGCTTGTGACTATGATGGCTAATTACATCTTTATTGCAGTCATTTTGTCTCAAAGCATTTTTGCAGTCTGCTAACAGATGTTTTATGTAACCTATTATGGTTAGCATAGTCTGTTAGCTTATAAAAATGCTTTTTAATAAACTGATTTGCTTCTGTTGACTTGAATCCAATTGGTCAATCAAGGACTTGGAGAAAGTCATACAATCACTAAGAAAATTTGGCTTGCTGATTGGCCACACACTGTCTGTCAATAAATCCCCCCATGAAATCATTTGGCAAACAAAAAATAATTTTAAGGCAGTGCTAGTGGTTCCGCCACAAATTTGTATGGGTTACTTTATCAACTTTTGTAGAATAGACTAGAATATGTACAGCCTCAAATCTAACAGAAATAGACTAAGAACGACAGAATTTTGATTTAATTGGGTCTTTAAGAGGCATATTTCCATGAATCTGATTTAAATTGCTTTTATTGAGAGATGTTAACCTCTGTTCTCAATGCAGTGCGTTTCTCCAGTCTCTAGCATTCATTACTGTGTCTTTTTTGCTGTTTATTTTCTACATAATGGTCATTATTTAGCGTAATTCTGCCTTTCTAGATGACTTGTTTTGTGGCTCCAAGATACAAGATCAAGAAGGGGAACCACGACGTACTCTGTCATTCTGGCTGCAGGGGTCTGTCACTTTGAATTTAAGGTCTGTGTATCATTTAAAAGAACATTCAACCTATTCTCATCTCTTCAGCACAAACCTTCAGTTTTCATACAGTCAATGTCTTACACCTGCCTCTCAAAGGCTGTTCTGTAAGTCATATTTTATTATATATTGCTCAAAGTTACCCAATGTTTCAGACGGTATTTCAAGATACTTCAAGAAATACTTATGAATGACTACTACCATAGTAGATGTCCAAAAACACTATGGTACAAAACACCCCACAATAATACTACCATGGTATATATCCAAAAAATATGGTAATAGCATGGTACATTTTTTTTTTAAAGGTACACAAAAAGCTATTGTAAAACCATGGTAGATATGCAAAAATCCATCTCTTACTGTAAAAAAGTACCATGGATGGTAATACTATGGTACTTTTAACATATACAATGGTACTAAATTCATGTACCATGGTTTTCATATGAAACTTCCAAGAATACCATGATTCTACCACATTTCCAAAATTATGGTGCTATTAAAATTTACAATGGCGTCATATCTAAGAAACCAGATCCAACATAGCTAAGTCTGCTTGAGAGCAAAAATGTTAAAGAGTCGATGTATCATCCAAAAACACGGTAATACCACGGTACTTTTACCATGGTACTGTGATGTGTAAGTAAAATCATTATCAAATGAGATCATATAGTGATTTCTGAAGAGATTTAGAGGCCGAGCAGGTATGTTTCTTGATGACCACAGTAATACATCATAGCACTCGTGATTTTAACAGTTCATGATCGCTGTAAAGCTTCCATGCGGCCCAGTGGAGTGCAAAAGGATCTTTTCCCTCTCAACCTTTGACTCAAACTGGCAGATCTGTCTCATGTGAGCACTCACGGTTTCCTGATTTGCCCCTACTCCACACAAGTGGAACATGAGGAATCTGAATTATCGGTGTGATGATGTTCAAAAAAGATGTCTGTGGGGAGCTTTTCTGTTTTTTTTTTTTTGCGCGATGGTGGGTGGACGTTAAAGAGAGCTCTAGGGCAGGAGCAGCAGACTCTCCACTCACCCAGATGAAGAATATAATCCAAGATGAAAGCTTGTGTTGAGACGGCAAGCGTCTAACCCCATTCACTGTTCTGTGAAACTGGCAGGAGGCCACAGAAACTGCAGCAAAAGCATCTTTCTGGATATGTAGCTTTCTTAGCTTAGCTGAAATGCACCAGTAGGCTTCAACATACTTTTGTGACAGATGATAGAGCATTTAGGGATAGAAAAACAGTCTTCAGCATGATTACAAATTTTTGTTTCCTGCAATCCAAAATTAATATATAAAAAAATGCACAAATGCTAGCAAATTAGCTTTTAGCGAGTAAACATACTCTGTTAACATACTCTAAGTACATAAATGCGAAGCTTCTTGTTACACAAGCTTGTTTTCGTCGTTGCTTTCTGAATTGTGTCAGACTGCAGCAATGTATGCACTGATTTCTCACTTTGATTACTACAAGGGCCGTTATAGCATTAGCATTAGTGTTTTTCTTTCAACGTTCTTTCAACTTTTTCTATCAAGTAACTAACATGGCTAAATTTTGGACAAATTAATACAATGTGATTAATGTACAATGTGTAATAAATAGTAAGCATGAACCTGCACCCCTAAACCTAACCCTCAGTAGGGCATGTGCATGTTTGTACGAAAACACAAAAATTAGATTGGACGCATTCATAGGAATTTGCCACCTATTTAGCGAAACATAAATTAGTTTGAGTTTAAAATCTGCATTGGATAATTTGTGAGTTGACTTGTTTATAGTACTAAATATCTACTAAAAAATATCCTTTTTTAATGCCACATGCATTTGAAGGGAACTCTATCGCCCCTTGAGGATGTTTACTGCCACAACAACATAAAAAAGTATACTATTCTTTTAATATTTCTATTTCTTAATCTAAAACATTTGTGTTTTATTTATAATAATTTATCTAATTGATAAAATGTAATAAATTTAATTTATTTTATCCTGTTTTACTTGTCATATATGTATATATACACACACACACAATAATATATATATATATTATAATAATATATATATTAATTAATAATATATATATTATTGACACAGTATCCTTTTGTATAATTTCCATGATTACAAAGGCTTCTCTCACAAATGCCATATTAGACCTACAGAAGATGACAGATGATTGCTTTGAAACCTTCAGCTCTTTATGTGATCAATAGTGCCTGTCTGAAGAAACTATTTACCGTGACATCGATCATACTCAATTAAAGCTCTCGTCGGTCACCTCACAGTTTTCTCAGCAATTTTTGCCTCGGATAAGAGACTAACTGCAAAACAAACAAAAAAAAAAAAGATTGGATTTTTTCCTTTCATGAATTATATTCCTTTTATGTCTATGCTTTTTGCTTTTTTTGTATTCACATATATATATATTTTTTTTTGCAACAAAAGCTACTTGACTATCTCTTCAGGGCTTAGTTGTGAGGACCTTCGCCTTCATGCCTTTTGTTGCTTTTGTCTCCCACCCCTTCAGTTATGTTATGCTCACATGAAAAAACCAATAAACACCTCACTGGGAAATTTTTTCACAGTGGGTCACTGCATTTGGTTCTTGCTGGTCAAATTGTTGCTGTTTTTTTATGTAATAAATAACCTATAGAAAGATGGTTGTCTCTGTGTATGTAGAGTGGCACAAGCACTTGTTTGGAAATAATTTTTATATATTAAGAAGGCTTGTAATATAATATATTTTTTAAATATAACATTATTTGCTTAGCTAGCAAAAGCAGTATAGAGCACTATTATAAATCAATGAGCATTCATAGTACAGTCTACTAAAATAAATAATATTATAGGTAAATAGTACTATAATAAATGTAAATATTGCTATGAATTATAATATAAATTGAAAAGCAAAATTATTAATATTATAACAGCACTATAAATTATTATTTTTATAATTAGCCTATTTTTTGTATTAATAATTTTAATCCAGGCATACATTAACATTCAGAAGAAATGCCTTTGCACATGGGTGTCCATGGGTGCTTTCCAAGGTGTTGCTGTGTGCACAGTATATACCTGCCGATGTCAAAAGATCTGATGGCTTGTTGGTCAATAAAATGAGGTCACTGATTTACCACCAT
This sequence comes from Megalobrama amblycephala, assembly GCF_018812025.1. Taxonomy (NCBI): domain Eukaryota; kingdom Metazoa; phylum Chordata; class Actinopteri; order Cypriniformes; family Xenocyprididae; genus Megalobrama; species Megalobrama amblycephala. The sequence continues at coordinate 2,201 of NW_025953461.1, read as the reverse complement.
CCTGCCTTTGGGACCAGACCTGATTGGCATTGTTCTCAGTCATCCCTGTGGTACCTTCAGTGCCAGTGGTGCCCATGTCGACCCCGCTGGCTCCCAGCTGTGCAAACACGCATGACTGACGCCGGGGAACTATTCAGGCCACTGACAGTCACAACTAGCGTGTTAAATTGGACCTTCAAAGATCCGCCTCCTCATCTGTCTGCTTTTCCAGTCACTGCGTAATTTGTAAATTACGATGTTGCAGAAGAAGTAATGACGGATCTGTCAGGTTGATTATAAGAAGGGAGGACAAGGAATGTGTTTTTGTATAAGTGTGTTTAACAAGTGCACTGACATTATTTTGTTTTTACAGTGATATTGCATTCATTTACTTTTGTTGGTTTTAGAAATGTGTGTGTGTGTGGGGGGGGAGATCAAAATCCAGGAAATAATTAAGTTGATTATAATGAAAAATTCTGCCAAAAAGAATAGTAGGCTACTAAACTATGTATGGAAATCATGTCTTACTTTCTTTATTGTTTAATAGGGGCTGATTGCCAAGACTTGAGAGGAAAATGTTCACGTGTGGCAGTGGCTGTTTGCACTAAGTGAAAATAGCATATTTTCTTAGCGATAGTTGCTAATAACACTAAGTGACAATAGCAATTCTGTTTACACTAAGGCCGCGTGTCCACCAGCCAGCTGAAAGCGCTGTGAGCGCTTGAGTACTTCTGCAGCGCACCATTTTTTTTTCAGTTGAGAAGCTTTGTTGCTATGATACGGATTACTTCATAACTGATTTGATTACTTGTAACTGATTTTGCAGGTAATTTGTTTCAGACTAAAAATGTCTACAATGTAGAGAACTTGCTATGTACGCATGTTCGGGGGCCAGCAATATTTATTTCTCATCCATTTTGTTTCGTTCTCTGTTTGTTGATGTTGTTGTACAGCAAGAATGTTGCGACAGTTGGTCGGTGTAGTATTTGTCCCGCCCCTCCTCCACTCTGATTGGACGGCTGGCTAAAAAGTGACAGCGATAAGCGCAGCGTTTTACTCAAAGTTGAACATTCTTTAACTCGAGGCGCCTGGTAAAAAACATTGAGCTCTCAGTGCTTGAGCGTGAAAAAGACGCTCAGCGCCTCGTTACGCTCCTGGCATTTAAAAAACGCGGCGCTCCCACTGAAAACAATTGGAAAAGTATGCTTTGGTGGGCACACAGGCCTAAGTGACAACAGCAGCATTTTCTTTGCGATATGCTATTTACACTAGGTGAAAATAGTGATAGATTTTATTTACACCATGTAAAAAGTATCAGATCTTTGCAATAAAAATACTATCTATACTTTATATAGGCAGATACTATTTGCATCTCAGAATTTTTGTACATTAACAGGATGCAATAATATCATAGAGTGTAAATGATTATATTTAAAATTATTTAAAGCTGCTGTCCGCGATTTTTGGCCCTCTAGCGGTTGATAAACAGAACTGCATGCGTCTTGCGGAAGAACATTCTAGCCGGAGCTACTTTTCTCCGTGTATGTCTATGGCGAGTCACGCAGTTACTGTGATACTCTGCGGCGAGTCCTACCAGTCCGGTCTGAAATAGTCCGAATATAAACACTTATTATAAGTGTACCATAATTATTCAGGATAAGACAAAAACACGGTTTGGAAAATGGATTCATGTTGTATATTCTCATTATATAATTTTTGTAAATTTTTAACACAAAAAAAGTTACGGACTGCAGCTTTAACGAGTTTGTTTGCCCTTATAATCTTTAGGGTATTAGGTTAGCTAATTTGGCTTGCTGTCCACTGAGGAGGGTCTCGATGAAGCAGCTTCAACTCGAGCTCTGATACACCCCCCCCAGTGAATAAATATAGGATATGATTACTTAGGGCAAGGTACCTGAGATGAAGGTGGAGTTTAGGGAGGTGGAGGGATGCTGGAACAGCTGAGACTGAAGTGAGGTAAGCAGCTGCTTATATACTCTGGCTGTTGATTGGAAGATTAGATGGGCTTTCTCCTCCCTAAATTACGTTTAGGAACTTCACTAAATGGATGCTGCCTTATTTGGAGAATAAAAACCCTCCCTAACACCTTCCCCTAACCCTACTCAATAAACAATTCTGTAATATTATTAAACACTCGTTCCCAGTTTATTTCCACTTTTAGAACATTATTTTCATTTTTATTGAAAATAAATGCGAGCTCG
>NW_025953460.1:0-59397 GCF_018812025.1 Megalobrama amblycephala | reverse complement strand
TCATTATTTGATCTGAATCACTGAACTCATGAAGAGCCCAATCTGTGAGTTAGGTTTACATTATTGATTACAGCAGAACTGTGATTCTACAGCACAAGATCAGCTTTATCAATATAATATAAAGGATTTCTCTTAGGCACACACAGACATCAAGAATCAGCCTGTGAATCTCAATGACGGTGACAAGCAACATATTCTGATCAACAGATCAACTCTGAACATTAGAAAACAAGCTACTAAAAAGTCACATAAACAGAACAAAATAAAATATGAGAATAAAGGAAATTACTAAGACAATTAAGCTCATAATTTATTCATGCAGCAATGCATGATGGGAGCCATGGATGAATTTTGATTGGTGGCTCCCAGAATGCACTGCAACATGCTTTTTGATGGTCACCACTGTTGAGATTCACAGGCTGATTCTTGATGTCTGTGTGTGCCTAAAATGAGTACTTTTTTTTTGTTCAACACACCTTTTCTGAAATCATTTGAATCATATTGTAAAAGCTGATCTTCTGCTATAGAATCACAGTGATGCTGTAATCAATAATAACTCAGAGATTGGGCTCTAAATGAGTTCAGTGATTCAGATCAATTAATGGTTATGTGAGACCACAACCAACACCTGATCATTTCTTTTTACTTGTCTGGCTGTTATGACTCAGTTAAAACAGCCCAAACAAACTCTAATATTAATAAGTCAAGGGTCAAGAGCCCAACTAAAGCAAACACTTATCTCCATGATGGTGGCTTAAAAATTGTGATTTTTCTCCTTTGGTGATTCTGCGTGTTCGTCTATATCGGATGTCCAGAAGACGTCAAAAAAAGACGTCATAAAAACTTTCATTCTGGCCCCTCAGTGGACGTCTTTTCAACCTGAGACAAGACCTCAAAAAGACGTCTTCTGGACGTAATTTGCTCAGTGGGTAATGGCTGTGTTGAGTTATTTTGAGGGAACAGCAAATTTACACTGTTATACAAGCTGTACACTCACTACTTTACATTGTAGCAAAGTGCCATTTCTTCAGTGTTGCACATGAAAAGATATAATAAAATATTTACAAAAATGTGAGGGATGTACTCACTTCTGTGAGATACTGTAATGTTAGTGTATTTTCTAATATGGCATCTGTAGCCTGTGTTACTGTAATTATTTCAGACACAAGGGTGATTTGAAACATGTATCTTGAATTATTTGCTATTAAATGAACTTTTGGTGATTAAACCAAATGTTCTCATTACATATCACAATGATCTTGTGTTTTAAACAGTGATTATGTGATCTAGAATGAAAACGAGATCAGGTTTAGAAAGAATGACTAGCTGTGTTACAAGTGTGCATTTGGAGTTTTGAAAATAAACACCTTGAGAAAATAGTACCAAAGCGAATAAAAAAACTGTGGTGATGGAAGAAACAAAGTACTTTTCTAAACTACTTCCAATCGCTCGAAATGCCACATGCCACACAAACTGTTTAAATGCTGCAAAAACTCAGCCAAACCATGCATTAAAACAATATATAGATAAAAGCACCTTTTACCAACCAAATGTTTTATTTAAATTGAAATCAATTAAATGCAATTAACAAATCATCTAATACCATTAAATATGAAGTGTCTGTATAATATGTGTTAGTTTATTAAATTGTAGGGCTTGTTTAATGAATAGCTTGGGTAATCAGACCAATAAAATATTAACTAAAAATCTTCTTTTAATTACACAAATGTGTCACAAAAAACCACATGGGTTCATGGGTTCACTGTGATCATCGCCCTCTAGTGTAGAGGACAATAATGATCACTCACCTCAAGGCTACAGTTAAAAAAAAAGGCTCCAATTTGAGGAAGTGCGTCATTTGCGGGTCATTTCTCACTTTACTCTCACTATCGTGAAATGCAGTAATTTATTAAGTTTTGAAGCCAGACTCTTGCAGAAGATTTACCATGTAAGTTTTTTGTATTTTTAAATATAAATCCAGCTTGTTTTTGTTGTTACACCAATATTTGTGTTTCTGTTTTTGGAAAATTAACCTGCTAGTGATGCAAAAAGTCGACATGTTTATCCTGAATCCATTACTGTGATTACTATGATGGTTTTTATTAGTAGAGTTATTAATATAATTATTAGTTTGTTAATTAATTTCTAAAGGCTGTTATTTGTGTTTTAAATTTTGACTAATAATGTTCAGTATTACACTGGAATTCTTAATCATTCACATTATTGATGTTTCTTATTGTACATTTTTGTCATATAAGATCCACATGTGTTAGATATTCAGACAGAATGAAAGTGAATATTCAGGAAAGTGTTTTATCTTTGTATTAAAGGTGCCCTAGATTCAAAAATTGAATTTACCTTGGCATAGTTGAATAACAAGAGTTCAGTACATGGAAATGACATACAGTGAGTCTCAAACTCCATTGTTTCCTCCTTTTTATATAAATCTCATTTGTTTAAAAGACCTCCGAAGAACAGGCGAATCTCAACATAACACCGACTGTTACATAACAGTCGGGATCATTAATATGTACGCCCCAATATTTGCATAATGCCAGCCCATGATGTTCCCAAAATTATGAAAGGCATTAGACAAGGGCAGCCAGTATTAACGTCTGGATCTGCACAGCTGAATCATCAGACTAGGTAAGCAAGCAAGAACAACAGTGAAAAATGGCAGATGGAGCAATAATAACTGACATGATCCATGATAACATGATATTTTTAGTGATATTTGTAAATTGTCTTTCTAAATGTTTCGTTAGCATGTTGCTAATGTACTGTTAAATGTGGTTAAAGTTACCATCGTTTCTTCCTGTATTCACGGAGACAAGAGCCGTCACTATTTTCATTTTTAAACACTTGCAGTCTGTATAATTCATTAACAACTTCATTCTTTATAAATCTCTCCAACAGTGTAGCATTAGCCGTTAGCCACAGAGCACAGCCTCAAAAAAAAAAAAAATACGTTAACATCCAAATAAATACTTTACTCACATAATTCGAAGCATGCATGCAGCATGAATGACGAACATCTTGTAAAGATCCATTTGAGGGTTATATTAGCTGTGTGAACTTTGTAAATGTGCTGTAATATAGTCGAGAGCTCATGTGGCAGGGAGCACGCGATTTAAGGGGGCGGCACCGAGTGTAAATCAGTGCATTGTTAATGATGCCCCAAAATAGGCAGTTAAAAAAATTTATTTAAAAAAATTTATGGGGTATTTTGAGCTGAAACTTCACAGACACATTCAGGAGACACCTTAGACTTATATTACATCTTGTGAAAAAGCATTCTTGGGCACCTTTAATGTGTTTGTGAATATTATCCTGTATCTGTGACATAATCCAGCTCCTCTGTTTCTCATCAGGTTCAGATGCTTGAATCTGCTGCTGCTGTTTTGCTTTGCATATCCTAGAGGTCAGTATCTTTGTTGCTAAATTGTAACAATTTTTGATTTTCAGTTCCTTGTTAAAATTTGTCACAGGTAATATTGGTGGCTCCTTATTACCTTTAATTATATATACATTTAATCTATTTGAATAAATTATATTTTATTTTGATCTTGATTACAGAGAATAAACAGAAACACATTTATTTTTCAGTATTGATACTTTGTTTTGATTTTATACTGTCTGTATTTGCAGAAATTCCTGTGACAGGGAAAAGGGGAAGCAGCGTCACCCTGCCATGTCAGTTAGAGGCCGGAGAGATTTCTCATATTGATTTAATCAGATGGTCAAAAATCATCCCTGTCTGTGAGAATGAAGAATGTGACAGTGAAAATGACAGATTGTTTAAAACAGGATCATGTGACGTCATCATCAAGGATCTGAGACTCAGTGATGCTGGGAAATACATTCTGAGAGTCTATAGCAGTGATGGTCAGAGAAAGCTGATATACCATCTTCAAATTCATGGTATGAGCAAAACATTAAATGTCACACATCCCATACAATATTCAGATTAAATGATTCCAATAGAAGCTTTTCAATGGCTGATCCTTTAATTTTTAATATGTGCTCATGGGCTTGATTGATTGTCATCATTATAATAATGATTGAGGATGAATGTCTTTCTGTTTCTCCTCAGATGAGATTTCTGTGGAAACAGGAGAGCAGCTGAAGATGGATGATCTGTTGATCAATGCTGATAAAGTGGAGCATCAGAGCAGAAGAAGCACAGAGTGGACAGAGGTGTGGAGAGAGGTCACGGGTCAGCAGTGATCGACTGCTTGACACTGATGGGACTCTGACCATTAATGAGTTTACATCCATGGACACTGGAACATACAGAGTTCTGGACTCTGAAGGACAAATCTGGATCACAGTCACAGTCACAGGTGAGAGAAGATCAGTGGATGATCAGAAATATTATTTTTTAAAGTGGATAGATGAGGTTACATCATGATTTGAACAGAAAATTGATGCTAAACTGTGTGGGTAACCAGTCAATATCATTTATAGAATCTAGTACAGGATCAAAGGTAAAACTGGATACAGATGAAGACAAACCTGATGAAAAATATAGTAAGTATAAAACAGGAGTCACTGAGAGATTTACAAAATATTAAGCAGTGAGATAAAGGGTTAGTTCACCCAAAAATGAAAATTCTGTCATTAATTACTCACCCTCTGTTACATGTACTGTGTCCTGTGACCTAGTTTTTCCCCAGTCTGTCTGATTAGTTCATTTGATCCACCTGTGTCTTGTTAATTATTCCATCACCTTTAGTTCCCTTGTTAGTCACATGTATTTATACCCTGTGTTTGCCTTCACTCCTTGTCCGTTCTCGTTGATGTCTATATGTATGAATGCTGTCCATATCCTGTTGGAAACTCCTATGTTTAATTAAAGTATTGTTGTTATCGTCATCGTCTACATCGTGCTTGCTACTACAGCCACACGTAACACCCTCATGTCATTCCACACCCATAAGAACTTTGTTCATCTTCAGAACACAAATTAGGATATTTTTGATGAAATCTGATGGCTCAGTGAGGCCTGCATTGACAGTAAGATAATTAACACTTTCAGATGCCCAGAAAGCTACTAAAGACGTATTTAAAACAGTCATATGACTACAGTGGATCAACCTTAATGTTATGAAGCAACGAGAATACTTTTTGTCCAGCAAAAAAACAAACAAAATAATGACTTTATGACAATATCTAGTGATGGGCGATTTCAAAACACTGCTTCATGAAGTTTACAAATAATTTGTTTCGAATCAGTGATTCAGAACGAAGGTCACATGATTTCAGTAAACGAGGCTTCATTACGTCATAACTATCCAATACACGAAATACTCAAATATAGCCTATATCTCAAAAAACCCTTCATCTGAACCACTTTAATGAAGGCTTGATCCCCCTGAAGGACAATAAAATAAGATTTTGGGGTGGTCAAAGAAAGTCTACCTTTAAAGGGATAGTTCACCCAAAAATGAAAATGTGATGTTTATCTGCTTACCCCCAGCGCATCCAAGATGTAGGTGTCTTTGTTTCCTCAGTAGAACACAAATGATGATTTTTAACTCCAACCGTTGCCGTCTGTCAGTCGTATAATGTGTGTCAATGGGAACTTCTTTTATAAGAGTAAATAAAACTTGCACAGACAAATCCAAATTAAACCCTGCGGCTCGTGACGATACATTGATGTCCTAAGACACGAAACGATTGGTTTGTGCGAGAAACCGAACAGTATTTATATCATTTTTTACCTCTGCAATGAACTGGTTACCTGGGTGCAATGAAAAATCATAAGATTTGACAAAACTTTTTGCATCATGACGTAATTATAATACATCATCATAACACATTAATTATGCATGGTGCACGCAGTTAAAAATAGCTTTGCCATTTATGTGCTCTGAAAGTATAATTTAAAAAAAATGAGTGAAAAAAAGAAAATGATCAAGAGCACAAGACAGGAAGCAAAAACAAAACAGAGGTAAGATTCACAAGTTAATCACTGTATGAGCCCATGATGTTTATGCAGTTTTTTGAAAAAGCCTTTTTAGAACATCTTAACTGGCAACACTGACACTGTGGAGCATTTTTGCTTGAGTTAACTGCTTATTTAATTTGACTTTATTTTCTTTAAAATAAATGTAAGCTTCTGTAATGTTGTTTTAATTTCAGCAACATTACTGCTTGCTTTTTATTCACCAAAAAGTTCACTAAATGTCTTTTGAAAAAGACCATGACTAGGACTATAATCAAGCATTAATTAATTAAAATAATTTAAGTTTAAGAACGCCATTTTCCACTGTATTCCCAAAATGGAAATTAAATGGGTATGCTAATTAGATTAACTAGCTAGTTTGCTGGCTAACATCTACAAATAAATTACAGCATGTAGCCTTTATCTTGTTGCCTTCAGGCGTGTTCAGTTTTGAATCTGTTCTGTAATTCTGAAAATATGCACTTTAATTTTTTAATTTACATTTTTGTGTTATTTTTCAGGTGACTGTCAAGTCAAATTAGTTATTATCACAATTTACTTACTACTTATTTATGTTAATACTTATCACTATGTTATCAAACTATCAAACTTTTTCTTGCAGCTCTTCAGCAGCAGCCTCCAACATTAGTCCAGTCGGCTGCTGACACTGAGTCAGACCCAGTAACGTTACCAAGCACCAGTCATGAGCCCAACACACCAGAATGGGCAGGTAGGATTGTCATTGAGTGAATATCAGAATTATAATTAATATTAATAAATGAAGAGCATGGTGTACACCTGCTCAATGAAAAAATGATAAAGATAAAAATGAAGATAATTAATGATACCAGATGATTCAGCACTACATTAATGAAACTGACTTGAAAAAAATTTAATTTAGTGTCAGAAGCAGAGCCAGGACACAGTTGTATCATGCACGAGACTGACGCAGGTAAGCTGTTGTACCTCAGTGTGTGAATATGCAAACATGATCACATTAGCTACAGTGTAACAACTGTCTATGCCCAAGTGTTACTCGTTACCCATTATGTTTTTAATCAAAAGAAGCTCACAACTGAAAGGGAATAGGATAAAAGTTATATGAAATAAGCCTGCATATTTTGCCATTTGGAAATTGGCTTTAATTTAATTTGAAGGTGCTACAGGTGCACTCGAGTCTATAGGGATACAGAAGGAAGTGTGAAAGGGAGAGCAGAGTCTACTCAGGGACAGACAATAACCCAGAACCACAAGCTATAGGAACAAGGCAGATGAAGATGATTCTGTTGATAGTTTTGATTAACCTCAGTCACAGGATATGCATAATTTTTTTCTTATCATCCTCAACAAACCCCAAATGTTCCTATACCAAAATAGCAAAAATGGAACAGACCGCAATGGACTGACTTATTGTGAAGAAAAAAACAAAACAAAAAAACACCATCTCTGTTCTGTTCTGTTTGGCATTTGCACCTTTGGTAAGTGATGGCTCTTTCATAAAGGGAGGCATGAAAGACTGGAAACACATTCACCAAAGGATAGTGGAACACAAAAAATGTAAGACACACAGAGATAATGTAGATGCTTACTGTCACTGAAGACTATAATACGTAAAACAGGAGTCAATGAGAGAAACAGAGTCAATTTAAGTGCTTTAAGCGGTGAGTTAAAGGGTTAGTTCACCCAAAAATGAAAATAATGTCATTAATTACTCACCCTCATGCCGTTTCACACCCGTACAACCTTCCGTTCATCTTCAGAACACAAATTAAGATATTTTAGTTGAAATCGATGATTGAGGCCTGCATAGCCAGCAATGACATTTCCTCTCTCAAGATCCATTAATGCACTAAAAACATATTTAAATCAGTTCATGTGAGTACAGTGCTTCAATATTAATATTATAAAGCCACGAGAATATTTTTGTGTACCAAAAAAACCCCTCAAAACAACGACTTATATGATGGCTGATTTCAAAACACTGCTTCATGAAGCTTTGGAGCATTATGAATCTTTTGTGTCAAATCAGCTGTTCGGAGCGCCAAAGTCACGTGATTTCAGCTGTTTGGTGGTTTGACACGTGATCCGAATCATGATTCGACACAAAAGATTCATAACGCTATATGAATGCTTCATATACAACATATACAACTATATACTAAAATAGCTTTGTGTGTGTCTGATCATATAAAGAAGTAGACATCACCGTTAACATACTGGTTGTTATTTTGGTTGTTCATTACATTTTTCATAGTGACAACTGGAGATCCAGCACTAATTCTAGTTATGAGTTAATACTGTCTGGTTGTATGAATCTGAGTAACTCTGTCTCTGTAGATGGTGTGACCCCGACAGAGCGGATGTTGATGTTCGGTGGTGTTGGTCTGGCTGCTTTTGTGTTTTTTCTGGCTACTATCATCGCAGTTTACCATTGCGGTTGGCAGAAAGGATGGAAAGAAGCAAAACATGCAGCTCTGAATAATTAAAAATAAATTAAATGGCATTTATTTCTGATTTTTTTCCCTTTTTTTTTCTCTTTTACAATCTAACTCAATATCTGTTACAATTTCTGTCTTGTTTCCCAAGTTTTGTGTTTCTGTCCCATTTTTCCTGTTGACTTGTTCTGTTTTGTCCACATTGCCCGTGTCTATTACTCTGTTTCTGCCTGGAATTATGTTCATTGTTGTTTATGTAAATATATCAGGTTCCTCCTCTCTCTCATCTCTGAAACAGCCAACGTTACAATATCCCTGAGCTTTGCATTGCCAGTTAAATGCATTGATGCAGGTTACCACAAATTAAAACAACAAATTGTGGCTCAGATGTCTTTTCCTGTTGGCCTGAATTCACTTTTATTTCAGAGAAACTGAGATGTTGTGGCAAATCTAGCCATTTTTAAAACAGTAAAGCAGTCATTAATAGTTGTGGTGATTATTCAGGTTGTGTGTTCATCTGTGCTTGTCAATAATATTCAGTTAAATAGCAAGTACTGCTGTTGTCACTGTCTTTAATGCAATGTTAAATAATTCAGCATATATAAAAATATTCTTAGAGCTTAGAGTTTAAGTAGTTTGTTTTACGCAACTGTAGTTTTTACATGAATGAGAATGAGCTACAGAAGATCAGCAAACATATGCTTTAATATCTTTAGGCTGTATATTTAGACATTATATATTTATCTAGATTGAGGAGTATGTAGTTGTCTTATTTGATTTATACAAGGTATAAATATGTTTGAATTAATAAATGTCCGTAAGAATATCAGAGCAGGTGCACATTTCCCATTTAAGCCACACTGATCTAACGGTCCTACACAGCAAAAACTGCAGTGTTAAATTAACTCTCCTGGGAGTACATGTGAGACCATACTCAAGAGTGTTAAAGTGTTAAAATAAGAGTGTTAAAAGAACACTGAAAAGTGTTAAATTAATAAGATAATTAAGTGATTAATTGAGTGATGATTGACCATTATTGAAGACACCTGATGATAACAAGCAGAATCACCAAAGGAGAAAATCACAATTTTTAAGCCACCATCGTGGAGATGAGGGTTTGTTTTAGTTGGGCTCTTGACCTTGACTTTTTAAAATAATGTTTTGTTTGGGCTGCTGTAACTGAGTTATAACATCCCGACAAACAAATGGAAAAAATGATCAGGTGGTGTTGGTTATGTTTTCACATAATCATTATTTGATTTGAATCACTGAACTCATCTAGAGCCCAATCTCTGAGTTCGATTTACATTATTGATTACAGCAGAACTGTGATTCTACAGCACAAGATCAGCTTTATCAATATAATCTGAAGGATTTCACAAACAGTTGTTTCTGAGCAAAAAAAAGAAAAATCTTTCTATTAGGCACACACAGACATCAAGAATCAGCCTGTGAATCTCAATGACGGTGACAAGCAACATATTCTGATCAACAGATCAACTCTGAACATTAGAAAACAAGCTACTAAAAAGTCACATAAACGGAACAAAATAAAATATGAGAATAAATGAAATTACTAAGACAATTCAGCTCATAATTTATTCATGCAGCAATGCATGATGGGAGCCATGGATGAATTTTGATTGGTGGCACCCAGAATGCACTGCAACATGCTTTATTATTCTCACCACTGTGAGATTCACAGGCTGATTCTTGATGTCTGTGTGTGCCTAAGAGAAAGATTTTTTTTTTTTTTTGCTCAGAACAACTGTTTGTGAAATCCTCAGATTATATTGATAGAGCTTATTTTCTGCTGTAGAATCACAGTTCTGCTGTAATCAATAATGTAAATCTAACTAAGAGACTGGGCTCTAAATGAGTTCAGTGATTCAGACTAAATAATGATTATGTGAAAACATAACCAACACCACCTGATCATTTTTTCCATTTGTTTGTCTGGATGTTATAACTCAGTTAAAACAGCCCAAAAAATTTTATTTTAAAAAGTCAAGGGACAAGAGCCCAACTAAAGCAAACCCTCATCTCCATGATGGTGGCTTAAAAATTGTGATTTTCTCCTTTGGTGATTCTGCTTGTTATCATCAGGTGTCTTCAATAATGCTCAATCATCACTCAATTAATCACTTAATTATCTCATTAACTTTAACACCGCTTCAGTGTTTTTTTACACTCTTATTTAACACTTTAACACTCTTGAGTATGGTCTCACATGTACTCCCAGGAGAGTTAATTTAACACTGCAGTTTTTGCTGTGTAGTACTGAGCCTTGTGGTACTCCATATTGAACTTGTGATCGATGAGATGTCATATCAATCACAAGTTCAATATGGAATACCGCAAGGCTCAGTACTAGGACCGTTGCTTTTCACTCTGTACATGCTACCCTTGGGAGATATCATTAGGAAGCATGGTGTTAGTTTTCACTGTTACGCTGATGATACTCAGCTCTATATTTCTTCACGCCCTGACGAAACTTACCAATTCGCTAAATTAACAGAATGCATAGCTGATATAAAAAACTGGATGACCAGTAATTTCCTACTACTAAATTCAGAAAAAACAGAGATTGTAATTTTTGGACCGAAAACTTCTTCACGCAATAATCTAGAATACTGTCTAACACTTGATGGCTGCTCTGTTAAGTCTTCGTCGTCAGCTAGGAACCTGGGTGTGCTCTTTGATACCAATCTTTCATTTGAAGGCCATGTTATAGCATCTGTAAAACTGCATTCTTCCATCTGAAAAATATATCTAAACTACGACATATGCTCTCAATGACAAATGCAGAACAGTTAGTCCATGCGTTCATGACCTCAAGGCTAGACTACTGTAACGCTCTACTGGGTGGTTGTTCCTCCTGCTTGATAAATAAACTACAGCTCGTACAAAATGCAGCAGCTAGAGTTCTTACTAGAACTATGAAGTATGACCATATTAGCCCAGTTCTGTCATCACTGCATTGGCTTCCTGTTAAACATTGTATAAATTTAAAAATCTTGCTAATTACTTACAAAGCACTAAATGGTTTAGCTCCCCAGTACCTAAGCGAGCTCTTAATACATTATAGTCCTTCACGTTTATTGCGATCTCAGAATTCAGGCCAGCTGATAATACCCAGAATATCAAAATAAACCGCAATTGGCAGATCCTTCTCCTATTTGGCACCTAAACTCTGGAACAATCTTCCAAGCATTGTTCGGGATGCAGACTCACTCTGTCAGTTTAAATCTAGACTAAAAACACATCGGTTGGATGTGCCTAAACTTCCTTTAGATAAACAAAGACAAAACTGAAGTCATTGCATTTGGAAACAAAGATGAAGTTCTCAAAGTGAACACAAACCTTCACTCTATGGGTCAAACAACTAAAAATCAAGTCAGGAATCTTGGTGTGATTTTGGAGTCAGACCTGAGTTTCAGTTGCCATGTAAAGACAATAACTAAATCAGCATATTATCATCTCAAAAATATTGCAAGAATTAGATGCTTTGTTTCCATATGAGAAACTTGTTCATGTTTTCATCACCAACAGGTTGGATTATTGTAATGGGCTCCTCACTGGTCTTCCCAAAAAGACCATAAGCAGAAGCAGAAAATATATGAACATATTACACCAGCATCATCTTTTTTCATTATTTTAATCCTTTGTTATAACTGTTTCAATTATCCTTGTTTTTATTTTTGGTTAAGATTTCATTTTTTCTTTGGTTAGGGCTGGAAGAGTTGAGAGAATTGGGAAGTGAGACAGTGAGTTTATGCATGCACTCAAACATGAATGCAGGTCCGAGGATGCAGGCTGGTGTTTTACCGAAAGCCATCAGAGGCAGACGGTTGGGGATCGGAAGGACACTGGAAGCCATCAGAGGCAGAAGGTGTCGAAATAACTTCTCCCTGCTACTAGTGTGACTTGTGAACCGAAGATCTCTGCCTGCGTCTCCATCTCTGCCTACTATCCATCCTAAATAGTATGTCACACTAGTAATATTTAATACTATTTAGGGCAGATAGGGTGGATAGTATGCACATTGGGATGCAGGGAGTGACTCCTCCATTCAGACAGGGGAGCCTTGATTGTAGTGATTCAGGTAGTCAGGCATAATATTATTTTTTTATTTCTTTTGAATAAGTTGTGATTATTTTATGATTATTTTAATTCCTTTTCTCTGTAAAGCACTTTGAATTACCATTGCGTTTGAAATGTGCTATATATAAATAAACTTTTTTGTGTAAGTGAGATGAGTAAATGAGTGCTTGAAAAAAGTAATTACATAACTCAAGTTACCCAACACTGAAGCTCATGTTCAAGACATTAGACAAGGCAGTATTAACGTCTGGATCTGTGCACAGCTGAATCATCAGACTAGGTAAGCAAGCAAGAACAATAGCGAAAAATGGCAGATGGAGCAATAATAACTGACATGATCCATGATATCATGATATTTTTAGTGATATTTGTGAATTGTCTTTCTAAATGTTTCGTTAGCATGTTGCTAATGTACTGTTAAATGTGGTTAAAGTTACCATCGTTTATTCCCTGTATTCACGGAGACAAGAGCCGTTGCTATTTTCATTTTTAAACACTTGCAGTCTGTATAATTCATAAACACAACTTCATTCTTTATAAATCTCTCCAACAGTGTGTAACGTTAGCTTTAGCCACGGAGCACCATCAAACTCATTCAGAATCAAATGTAAACATCCAAATAAATACTGTACTTACGCGATTAGACATGCTGCATGACGAACATCTTGTAAAGATCCATTTTGAGGGTTATATTAGCTGTGTAAACTTGGTTTATGCTGTTCAAGGCAAGCGCGAGCTCCGGGGGCGGGGGAGCACGAGATTTAAAGGGGCCGCAGCCTATATATCAGTGCATAGTTAATGATGCCCCAAAAATAGGCAGTTAAAAAAAAATGAATAAAAAAAAATCTATGGGGTATTTTGAGCTGAAACTTCACAGACAAAAATAAAAAGACGTTCTATGGCACCTTTAAGTCCTGATGCCTCTACAGAGGACATGTATGAAGTAAATGACCTGTTTTGTAACAGAAAGTCATATTCTGATTTAAAACCCCATGACATTTTCCTGAGATGCTAATTTCTGACAAACAATTCAAAAATTAGTCAGATTTAAATAATAACTGCAAAATATTATCATTTTCCATGAGTGCTAAATTTAATCAGGAGAAGTTGACACCAAAACAGACAGCAAACAGTTGGTGTCTGAAAAGCCCTGAATGTGCTCTTACAGGACTTAAAACTGTGACATGTATGGTGACAGAGTAATTCACTATTATATAATGTCCACTAGAGAGGACCAAACTCCATTCTCCAACTCCAATGGACAAACTCCAATGGATCTCAGAAGGGTATGGTAAAGATCACAGAAGCTGATTGTATAACTTAACTATGAAACCTGAATATGTACAAATCTTGTTAGCAAAGTGTCAATGTATGATAATGTAGACCAGACCCAGCTATCAAAAAGTACACTGAAATCAGGAGGTGTATACTGTCTCATATATATGTTATAATTATATGAGTTATAATTATATAATTATATACACCACACACATATATGATATATGACTGTATTTCATTTTAAGTTAAATAAAAATGTACAGTTCTCAACCACAAGATGGCAACTGTGGCTCTACTGAGACATGACCACTGGCAACGCGAGACTTGAAAGTTAGCTCTCGATCACTGTTGCCAGATCTCACGATAAACTTTTCCACATTTTACAACTGTCGGAGAGCAAGCAACAGCAAATGTTAAAGCAAATTATATCCTGCTTTTAGTCTTGTAAGTATCTGTGTTTTTCATTTTGACCTGCGTTCATTATTTATATACACCATGTGTAGGAACCGTGACATTTTAGCGGGTAACAGTGCAGTGCCATGTTGTGGTTATATTAACACGCTACATGCACATGTACTGTAGTGTTTCCTTGTGCCCTAAAACTCTCTAATTATCTCAATACAAGGGGATAAACATGAAACCTGTGCATGCTATTATTATTTGTTACGGAACAAATGCCTCATATATCTTTTAATCTTTTGATCATAAGGGGCACACAGTGTCATTCACACACACACTAAACACCATCATGGTAACACACATGACATTTTAAAAATGCAATAAACATTAATTTAACAACATTAGATGTAACATAAAACCCTCATGTACATAACTGATAAGAAAAAAATGAGAAAAACTAAGAAGAAACAGAGTTATTTCAACGAAAATATATCAAATGTGAAGTGTCACGCAGGGAATTGTGGGAATGTCAATTTACGGTTTTTCACTGTAAATTTTACAATGAATTGTTATTTTTCACTTCCAAAAACTGTGAATTTAACGGTATTTTACCGTAAAATTACATTAAATGTACCGTTAGATCTATTACAGTTATTCACCGTATATAGTACGGAAACTTTCTGTAAACCAATTGACAGTTTTGCACCGCAGCATTTTTACAGTCTTTTACTGTTAAAATCACACAAATTTTTTACAGTGTATAGACAAGCTTATATGGACATTTTTAAATTAATGTCAAGCTCACATAGACATCAATATCTTTAATTGTTGTTTTCCTATTTATTTTTCATTAGAAGGCCATCCAATAGGCATTTACAATGCAGGACTACAACCCAAAATTTCTTTTACAATACCTGAATTTATCTCACACAGCAAAATTGTGTCAAAAACCATACAGAGTGCACTAACTTAAGTATAAAAAAGGTTAATTTCTCCATCAAACAGTGCCTGATTGCTCTAGAAATCAAAATTCCCATCAGTAATGTAACTCAGAAACTTTGGAAAACAGACTTCACCATCAAGACGACACGACGAGTAAATAATGGGTGCTAATCTTCCCCAGCCGCCCTCTGCCCTCCCACACTCTCATTCTCTTTTTCATCAAGTCCCAACTCATTCTCTCGCTCTGTCTGTTTTTACGAGGTGCAACCATTCTCAGTTTTACAGTAATGGTGGGGCTCATTATCCCTCCATTTCATAATCCCTGCATGTGTGACTCTCTCGTTTTGGATGTGTGACTCTCTTGCCGAGGTGCCTTTTAAAGGCATGCCACCCTTACCAAGGGCTCTGGAAATAAGATGTTTTGGTCATTAACTTTTATCCCTTGACTGGGTGAGCCATTTACAAGAGAATGCCAGAACCTCACAATCATAAAAATCTCTAAGATGCAGAAATGGTTGACAAGGAAAACGAATAAGCGAATGAAGATGTGGATAGTGATATTATTAGACTTTTTTTTTTTTCAGCCAAATTATCTCATGCCAAAGTATTTAAAAGCGAATATGTATGTGTGTGTTTGTGCCGCAGTCAAAAAAAATAAAAAATTGTTGAACGGCCTTGTATTCTTTTCTAATTAAGTGTTTCCTTTGAGACAAACCAGAACTGTGTCATGTGCGACAAAACATTTCATAAAGCAATATTCACTGCATTAAGCTGGCAAATAGGACAGAGAAATAAAGGGATAAAAATAAATAGAACTGTGGAATGTTACTATTTTAGGTCCTGTAGTCGTTGTCTTTATGGGTTAGAAGGGATTACTTTCACAATTGATGGTTGAGTAATGTTGGCCATTAAAAATGTTAAACCGAAAGCCACAGCAGGGCACTTACCAGTTACATATAATGCCTGGTGCATTGTGGGTAACTTAGCCTTCCTTTGGGATTTGGGCGAGAAATCATTGCATCAAGGCATTATGTGCGGCTGTGAACCCTGTCATTTAGAGCCTCTGATTGTATGTGCAAGTGGGTGTGTAGTTGTGTGCATATACAACATTTTAAAAAGCTAAACATTTCTTAAACTGTTTGATAGACATGACTTTAAAAAAATTTGATATGAGAGCTTTTATCATTTTAATAAATTATTAGTGCTGTCAATCAATTAAAAATTAATGAATTAATCACATAATTTTCTGTAATTAATCACGATTAAAAACATATTAGCCAAATTATGACGAGAAAAAACAGATGCTGCGTTAATTGCAATAAACATTTTTAACGCTTTAGCTATATTTTACAAGCTAAAGATGCAGGCATATGTAGTGGATGTGACGTGCAGTGTGAGCTCCAGAGCGCGCTCTGTCTTCAGATGACCGTACAGACAGTATTTTGGACCACTGCCGGGATAATTACTGAATGCATTTGGGTTGAAATTGATTCATTGACGGTCGATAAGCTTAATTGATTAAATTATTAACATTCCCAGTCATTTCCAATGCAAGCGCTGTAAACCATTAGTGAAGGTCAATTACAATTTTGATTATTTCACAATCTGTTTTATAGATTAGAAAGAATACGTCAGCCAAATAAATTGCAAAGGCAGGGCAGTTATTATACGTGGAGCCCCATAAGGGACATTACACTGTGATCCGTCATACAATTAATGAAACAGCTATAGCATGCTACACCTCAAAATGTCTTCAAAAATGTAAATAAATAAAATAAAATAAATCTATTCAAAATCTCTTTCTTGACTAGCAAAAGCTACAATATTTTTACATACAATTTAATAAAAACCTTTTTATTTTCAGTATTCTAAATGGACTCTGCTTGCTGATTTAAACATGCAATGTAATAAGATCATGTCACAAACTTAGTCAGGCCATGTGATAATGTAATGTAGCACGCTTACTGTAGAATAATGTTTCACTCTCTAAAAAAATACAGTATACCGTATGCAGATTGCAGTATACTATAATAAGCATGTATATTATTCTATACATTGTCTTAAGCATGGAGAATGTTTTGATTAACGTTTTGATTGATTTGACAATTAAGCCGCTATTAATCCAACAATCAGCAGCATCAGGAAGAGCTAATTTCTCTTGCTCTACGGCATGTTTATACCTGCTAAAACTATTAATCTTTCTTCCTGGTTATGATAATTAATACAGTTACCAAGCAACATAATACAGTCTCAAATTCAATTCCAATTTTTACAACAAGACAACAATACATGTTACAAAAGCAAAAACAGACTGTGAATCCATAGATTAACTGAACGTTTGAATAGCAGTATTTCTGTATTGAGGGTTATTATTATTGATATTATTTTAAATAGTCCATTTCTTTGGTTTTCAACAACACTTTTGGCATAATGTTGATTACCAGTGCCTAATCATAACCTTAAATAAATGAATAAATAGGCATGCATGTATTAAAGGACACTACATTTTTATATATTACATATATTATATAATTACATGTCATGCATCTGCTTGAAGTTATAATCCCTGATATGTAAACATAGCTGTCACACTGTACTGATTAATGAGTATTGTTCCTCCTCTGACCACTGCTATTGTTCCAGCAAGAGTCTTTTAAAACCCAGAGCTGTTTTGGGGTTAGTAAAACATGCTCCAAATGTCTCAGCTGTGAAACATGTTTCCACCCACTGTGGCAAATGAGAACTGACTGCTGTGGCACTCCCATGGATTAAAATTAAAATGCAATGGGTCACTCCTCACCCTTTCCTAATGAGTCTCTAAAGAAACCAGTTTCTCTGGGAAGCTTCCATCAAAAAGAAATCAATGACAGTCATTCATTTGCGCATGTTGCCAAACACGCATCACATGACATGCATACTGGATATACATCAACCTGCTTTAACTGGTGTGTTTGCCACCACACGTGCCTGCACATACATTTAAGGACATATCAGCATTCCTTCGAACCCATCAAAGCAATTCCTTCCAGCCTCAGGATAAAGACCTGGTGGTTCTGTCTTGATCCCTTTGAACTCAATTTAAAAGTAAATATGCTGTTCTCCTGCTGCGTGTCAAAGCACCAGACGCTCCGTAACGGTACCCTCACATACTTAGCAGTACACCTCAGCAGTTTCTCTATACAGTGTGTGTGTAATCAGGCGAAAGAAAAAAAAAGAGTGTGAGAGAGAGAGAGAGAGAGAGAGAAAGGAGAAGGGACAGAGAGAGAGAGCGCCTCAGGACAATTTTCTGTTTCTCTTTGCGAGCTTTAAGTTGAGAGCGCTGACTCTTTGCTCATGGCGGTTCAACCTCCAGCTCTGATGACCTTGTTCTTTATTCTGCTTCTGTCTGAATTAGATGTTACAATAGCTATAAAACATTGGAGAATTGCAAAAAAAAAAAAAAAAAAGACTATGTGTGAAATGTCTGTGAATCCTGACATAAATGTTGATCTTTTCTTCATTCAAAGCTGTTGTTTGGCTCCAGAAGACCCGGGGTATTAAGTCATGGACTTTAATTTTATAGTGTATTTTGTCCATTTTAGTGCTTGACAGCCAGATTCCAAAAAATAACAAAATACTGGTATAGACATACAGTGTTGGGGAAAGTTACTTTTAAAAGTAATGCATTACAATATTGCGTTACTCCCTAAAAAAGTAACTAATTGCGTTACTTCGTTACTTTTTATGAAAAGTAATGCGTTACTTTACTTTTGCGTTACTTTTTCTCACCGGGGCTGGGCTTGCTTGTTTGTTTGTTTTTTTAATAACAACAAAAAAGTTCTATTTTTGGCAAAAAAGGCCCTTTCACACCAAAAGTGAAATCAATAAGCCTCAGGCTGAAGGAAAAGCATATTTACACCTGTACAGTAGAGGGCGCAGCTCAAACAAACCTTTCAGATGTGCTGCCGTTCTGGATTTAAGAAGAATAGGATACAGGAGAAGGAAGTTCTAGGAAGTTCTTTATTAGTATGGTTGAATTAGATATATTGAAGGTCAGCAGCAAAGACATTGGTTAATAATTGAGATTAAATACATAAAGTATATTTGTGTAATTTAATATAGTGAATTATTACAGGTTTGCAAAAATTCTGAGATTGCATTTCACTGTTTTTATTCATTTTGAGGAATACTGAATAATTTCATGCAAGTGAGATGAGTAAATGCATGTTCACATTCACATAGAACTCTCTCAACATGGGGACAACATGTCAGTCAATAAATGTGAAAAAGTAACTTGCGTTACTTATTTGAAAAAGTAACTTAGATATTTTGTTGTAAATTAAAAAAGTAATGCGTTACTTTACTAGTTACTTGAAAAAGTAATCTGATTACGTAACTTAAGTTACTTGTAATGCGTTACCCCCAACACTGTAGACATAAAGCAGGATAAATCATGACATAATTTTAATTTTTGGGTGAATTAGTCCTTTAACCACATTTGAATTTAAGATCATTTAACACACAGACACATATGCACACTTCAGTGTTGATCTATCTAAAGTGGGTTATATTGGATTTATATCAAATTTACACCAGCATGTGCTTTGCCAAAATGTTAAACATCACCCATAGTTTCTCTATAATGACTTTGGCATGAAGTTAGATACATGTTAGTGTAACCTTCCCACTGATCTCATATCTGTGCCGTCCTAAATGCAGCAGCACTGACATCAGGAGGATTTGTGTCCTAGTGTTTCTGTGGTAACTGTATGAAACCACCACTAAACTATATTTCTGCTGATATTTTGTCTACTATATGCAGCCAATGTCTAGATGAATAACACTTGAAACTTTAATTATGCTCAGGCACAGATGTTCTTTGTCGGCTTAACACAAAGTTTTATCCTGAACTATAATAAAAGATCCCTTGGCTAGGATTGGCCTATATAGGTAAATATTGTTGTCTTTTGGAAACTAAGTGACCAGTTTTGATTTAAAATAAATTTGATATTGCATTTTGTAATGGTAATAAAATATTGTTGCAGTTCAAGATAGATAGATAGATATCTATAGATAGATAGATAGATAGTCAAGTCAAGTCAAGTCAAGTCAAGTCAAGTCACCTTTATTTATATAGCGCTTTTTACAATGCAGATTGTGTCAAAGCAGCTTTACATTGATAACTGGTACATAATTTGGCTGCACAGCAGCTCTTAAATAAGAGTGTCAATGCAGGCAGATCAAAGCACTGTTGAATAAATGTCAAGGCAAGGCAAGGCAAGGCAATTTTATTTGTATAGCACATTTCATACACAA
Organism: Megalobrama amblycephala; assembly: GCF_018812025.1. Taxonomy (NCBI): domain Eukaryota; kingdom Metazoa; phylum Chordata; class Actinopteri; order Cypriniformes; family Xenocyprididae; genus Megalobrama; species Megalobrama amblycephala. Next base: position 38,997 of record NW_025953460.1, on the reverse strand, counting down.
TGGTAATTCAAAGTGCTTTACATAAAGAATAATAATAAAAATAGAACATAAGGAATAGAAATAACAGTAAAAACAGAGAATTTTACCGCAATATTTAAAATGCTTTAAAAGTCAGAATCAAGATGATAAAATACATTCAAAATGAAATATAAACAGGAAAAGGAATTTAGAGAATAAAAAGATAATACGTATAAAATAAAGTGCAAACAGTTCGGACATAGCACAGTGCTCAATCAGCAAATGCATAGATAAAAAGATGTGTTTTGAGTCTGGATTTGAATGTGGCTACTGTAGGAGCACACCTGATCTCTTCTGGAAGCTGGTTCCAGCTGCGGCTGGCGTAACAGCTAAAAGCAGACTCTCCCTGCTTTGAGTGAACCCTTGGTATTTTTAAGTGTGTTGATCCTGATGATCTGAGTGATCTGTTAGGTTTATATTCTATGAGCATATCTGCAATGTATTGGGGTCCTAGGCCATTGAGTGATTTATAAACGAGTAACAGTACTTTAAAATCAATTCTAAATGCAACTGGAAGCCAGTGCAAGGACCTGAGGACTGGTGTGATGTGTTCATGTTTTCGGGTTCTGCTCAGTATCCTGGCAGCAGCATTCTGTACGAGCTGCAGTTGTCTTATGGTCTTTTTGGGAAGGCCAGTGAGGAGCCCATTACAGTAATCCACCCTGCTGGTGATGAAAGCATGAACAAGTTTCTCTAAGTCTTGACTGGAGACAAAGCATCTAATTCTTGCAATATTTTTGAGATGATAATATGCTGATTTAGTTATTGTCTTTACATGGCTACTGAAACTCAGGTCTGACTCCAGAATCACACCAAGATTCCTGACTTGATTTTTAGTTGTTTGACCCCTAGAGTGAAGGTAGGTGTTCACTTTGAGAACTTCGTCTTTGTTTCCAAATGCAATGACTTCAGTTTTGTCTTTGTTTAACTGAAGGAAGTTTAGGCACATCCAATTTTTAATTTCATCAATGCATTGGCACAGGGAGTCAATGATGCTGTAGTCGTTAGGTGAGAGGGCTAGGTAAATCTGGGTGTCATCTGCATAGCTGTGATATGCAATTTGGTTCTTTCTCATTATTTGGCTCAGTGGCAGCATATATAGGTTGAAAAGGAGGGGTGCAAGTATTGAACCTTGAGGGACTCCGCATGTCATGGATGTCCACTCAGACTTATAGTCACCGATACTCACATAATAACCTCTCCCTTCTAAGTATGACCTGAACCATTTAAGGACCATCCCAGAAAGCCCAACCCAGTTTTCCAGTCTGTCAAGAAGAATGTTGTGATCAACAGTGTCAAACGCAGCACTGAGGTCGAGTAAAACCAGCACTGATAATTTACCTGAATCTGTGTTTAGGCGAATATCATTTATTATCTTTATGAGTGCTGTCTCTGTGCTGTGATGCGGTCGGAAACCAGATTGAAAGTTGTCAAAGTATCCATTCAAGATTAAGAACTTGTTCAGCTGATTGAAAACAACTTTTTCAATGATCTTGCCTATGAAAGGAAGATTTGAGATTGGCCTGTAGTTGCTCAATATGGTGTTATCCAGATTGTTCTTTTTCAGGAGGGGCTTAACAAATGCAGTTTTCAGGGATTTTGGAAAAGTCCCAGAGAGAAGTGAGGCATTTACCACTTCTAGGAGATCTGCTTCTAAACAGTTAAACACTCTTTTGAAAAAAGATGTGGGAAGTGTGTCAAGGGCGCAGGTTGATGTTTTAAGGTGCTATACTGTTTCTTCCAAAATTTTACCATCAATTGCTTCGAAATCAGACATAATAGCTACTTTCTGAGGTTGTGATCTGATCTGTTTTACCCCAGTGCAGCTCAAGGATGTGCTGATCGCCTTTCTGATATTATTAATTTTCTCAGAGAAGAAGGAAGCAAACTCACAACATTTGCTGTCTGAGAGCATTTCACTAGGAATCTGACTTGGGGGGTTTGTTAGTCTCTCTACTGTAGCAAAAAGAGTGCGGGTGTTGTTTAAGTTTCTGTTTATTATATTTGAGAAGAAGGTCTGTCCAGCTTTGCCTAATTCCACATTGAAAGCATGAAGAATATCTTTATAGATGTTATAATGAATTTCAAGTTTTGTCTTTCGCCACTCAATATGAAACAAGTCAAGAATACTATTGAATATCAAATGTCAAGTGTCCCCAACTAAGCAAGCCAAAGGCGACAGAACCCAACTCCATCGGCAAGGCAAACAACCCTTGGGAGAAAAGGCTCCATCAGAGTTAAATCAACCTGTCAGACATTTGGTCCCTCTCAGGTGGCATAAAACAAGTGGCAGATGACAGTTCAGGTTGGCAAACAAACTTGGTGAAGAAAAAAGTTGTTAAAACCTTGGGAGAAACTATTCAGAGAGGACCAATGTTATCTGGGAGTTGATTTAACTCTGTGGATTTTACTGTGTAGGGGGCCATTCTCCTCTGGCAAACAGTGCTTTGTTACAATCAGGTTGCTATCATAAATCTGATAGGATCGCAACAATCAAAGTATATATTTCAGTTCCATCCAGTTGAGGATCGTATTCATCACGCCGGTATGGACAGTCTGTTGAGGAACTGTGGCATTGGCTGTCGTGTTGATGATGTCTTCACAATGGATGATCTAGTCGACTCGATCTCTGCTGATACTTTAGGGCTGCGTTGTGGTCGTGTCATGGCACCGGTCCTTGGTCTCAGCTGGATACGGCCCAGATCCGGTTGACTACTGATAGAACTGTGATTAAACCGCTCAGTGCTCAAAAAGCACGAATAACAAGCAAAATGTGTTTTCTTCATTTCATATTGAGTTCCAAATGAAACAAAGAATTGATTCAAGCTATTTCCTTTCAAGAAGTTTATTCACACACACACACACACACACAATTACACAGATACAAACAGATGGTTTGATTGAGTCCAGTTTCTAATCTGTTTGTGCAATTACTTTTTTTGATTTTCCTACAAAACATCAGTTGAAAAACACAGGTACTGTGTTTGTTTGGTTTTTTTTTTGTATGTTTTTTCTACCTGGTCCAAATGCTTTTTCCTTTTTTTTTCTCTCTCTCGATATATTTGTGTTTTTTTTTTTTTTCCCCTCTCCAGAAGCATTCAGGAAGGTTAAGCTTTAGATGAAGCTTAATTAGTCTCTGGTTCAGCCATTATGCTCTCGGCGGTCTCGTCAGGCCACACAGTGATGTTGTGCTGGCATGGGGTCAATAAGAATCGGATTGCTTTCGACCAGTTGAGTCAGAGGGAAGCTGGAGTGATGCCACTGATGGGTTTGTAATGTCCTTTTGGACATTTTGCATAATACTTTGCCAACTTTGTGATTTGTGTAAACACAATACAATCTTTCACAAAGAGAGAGGTCTTAAAGGGATAGTTCATCCCAAACAAACCAAAATTCAATTTATTATTTAGTGAAAATCTCAACCTTACGGAGCCTGGAAAGTCACCTGTAGGAGAGGGAAAAAAAAAAAACCAAGAACCGCAAATCCATTGCCACAGTTTTGCAACTCGTCCCCTCCGTTTATAAACCATACTCACATATTCTTAAATTGTTTATCAAATTGAGCTCATGGATTAATAAACCATACCCACAAATTTCCAATTCATGCCCATGCTTTCACAATCCGTTCCCACAATTTTGCAAACTTTTACTTATGGATTTGTGGCCCGTCCCTGCTCTCACATACTCTCATGAGCGCCAAGGTCAGGATTTTGCTAAATAATAAATTAAATTTCAGGCGTTTGTGGTTGTTTTTCCCATATGCCTTCAGAACCCTTGAAATATACATCACAATCACGGGAATATGTTGGTGATACTTTAGCGTCTTTTTTTAAAGCCTGAAGTTGGTCGCTGCTCATGGCCATTTATAGATGAGCGTGAGCAGGACATTTTTTATGTATTTTTAAATATGTTCTTTTGTGGTCCGAAAAAAAAAAAAAAAAGGTGTTACACATTAAAACAAATCCAGGGTGAGTAAATACTGTAATGACTGAATTTTCATTTTTAAGGGAACGATCCCGTTAAGTCAAAACAAAAAAGGTCTGTGGATAGATTAGTAGTTCATGTACAGTAAATCATGTTACTTAGATTGGTCAGAATTGAAGGCTGTGCAGCCTGTTCTCATTTCACAATGTATACATGAATGCAACTTGCTTTATAGGATTATACTTAAACTCAACATCACTGGCAAGACAGAAATCTGGCAGATACAAGTACTAATACTAGTTGTTTAGCTGCTTGTATGAGCTGAATGGCTTGTTTGATAAAATATATTTATCACTTACTGTACTATACTACCTGTCATGGACTGCATTTCCCATCATCATCCCTGGCACCTAACCACGCACACATGGAACTCATCTAGTCCTCATCAACAGCACTATATACACTCAAAAAAATGAATTGTTGGATTTACTTAAAAAATAAGTGTCAAGTGGTTCCACGCAACAATATTGAGAAATTTGTACAAAAAACTATTTAGTTGAATGAACAAAAGAAATTCAAGTAAAGCTGACAAAATTTCTTTGAGTTAATACAAATCATTTGAATGTCACTGTTACATAATATTTATATGTGCAGGTTACTTAATAATGTTATGTTGATTACGTAAGGTGAACACATTTTTTTTTTGAATAATCATTTTAATAAAAAAGATACAACATATCAGAATGCAGTCCCTCACCCCAAAATGCACTCAAAAAATAACTCATTGAACAAACTCAATTGAATTGAGAGCAGAAATTTCATCCTAAAAGCATGCGTATATGAGTGCGCACAGCCTAAATACAGGCAACACTCTTCTGCATAATGGTAACCACAAAATTCAAAAACATTACAGAAACTACTCTAAATGTCCAACATAACTGAACATTAAACACTAACATAAACTAACAACATCTTTCCCATTACTGAAAAACATATAAAATAACACTTTAATCCCTAAATTTACTCTCCTAATGCAGTCCCTTGCAAAGCATGCTGGGAACTACGGATCCACTGCACAGTTAGTTATGTCAACAATAATGTGCGTGTTTCACACAGCAATGTTAAGTTGACTGAACAAACACTTACTAAGTAAAGCTGACAATACTCAATTTTTAGTAGAAACAACGCAGTTAAATTACGTTCATGTAGTTACATGAGTTTTTTAAGTAATGTGAAAAAGGGTGGTTTGAGTGAAACTAACAACAGTGAAAGTTCATTTTTTTGAGTGTGATAAGAAAATATGAGTTTTTGATTTAGTAAGGCAAGTTTATTTTGTATAGCACATTTCAACAAGTTTTCAAGGTAATTCAAAGTGCGTTACATAAAACATGGAATTTATGGAACCGTAAATTAATCAGGTTTACATTTGGCAGACGCTTTTACCAAACCATTATACTATACATTTGTATCTGAGTATGTGCAATCCCTAGGATCAAACCCATGACCTTGGCATTGCTAGTGCTATGCTCTAACCACTGAACTACAGGAAAGCTTACATAAATCTTTTTAACTTTTTATTTAACCTTTGTTGTTAACCTTTTTTATTTAACTTCTTTTTGTCAATGTTTTATATTTTTATTATAAGTTGTATTTTTTTAAATGATTATTTGTATTGTATTTGTAAAATTTAATTTTCATTTTTTTTATCATTGTGTATTATCTTGATTTCTTTTTCTAAATAAAACCTTTTATATTTAATTTGTTTGAACGGATTGTCATTTATGAGAACCTGTTATATTTAAGTGAAAAGAAACTTTAGCCATTATTTTGTTGTCTATTACATGAATAGATATAGTCATTCATTAGTATATTTGATGACTAGTCTATTCTTGGGTTATGTTTAGACGTCTATTAGATTTTCCCTGTCAGCCCAAATTCAGCCTTCTTTTAGCCTAGACCCATATTCAATGGCTATTAGTAATCGTCTAATGGTAGTCTCATTGATGACTAGTCTACTCTTGGGTTATGGTTAGACGTCTATTAGATTTTCACTGTCAGCCCAAATTTTGCCATGTTTTAGCCTAGACTGCCGGGCTATGTTTTAATGGCTATTAGACGTCTATTAGACATAAAATTGCTTGCTGGGTTGTGATAGCGAATAAGTTTAGAGTCCCGTTAGTGTAACTCTACCACTGCATTAACGTGATCCAAGTCGTGTACAGTATTGGGACGGAGGCACAGAACTGCAACTGATTGAATAAGCGTGTAAAAATCAAGCTGTCATTTAATTTGCTCTTGGGGGCCACCAGGTGGCGACGGGGCCCTAAGCAGCTGCTTAGTTCGCTTATAGGGATGGCCGGCTCTGAGTATGCTTCCGTCTTAGGCTCAAAGTCATTTCACTGCCTCTATCTGCATTATGCAGACTGGTGATGTTCTCATGGCTCCGAGACATAATCTCTGTGCCTAAAGATTGTCCAGCCTCACTAGTGCTGATTTTGCTGTTGATCCAAATGCCTGACTCCCATAATGCAACCTAGATCTCATTAGGGAAATACATGTATTTTAATGACTTAAAATCTGCTCCTGTAAGACACCTCATAATGTTTAATGCTTTTTTATATTTATCCTCCACATGTTTAATGTGTGATCTTATTCGTGAATCAAACCACACCCCCAAAAGCCGAAATCTTTTTTCTCTTTCCAGATTATTCCTATATAATTTAAGTTTAATATCTTTATTTTTCCTTCCAGAGAAAACCATCACTTTTGACTTTTAAGCAGAAAACTTAAAACCCCATTCTATTCCCCATATTTCAACCTTATATTCATTCTTACATATTCCACATTTTTCCCATGTTTCCAAAGCATTCCATCATCTGCAAACAATGATTTATTTGCATTCAGAACATTTTTAAATATATAATTTATCCAACCTATAACACTCCCTTATGGTGTTCCATTTTCTACCATATGCTTATTTGAAATATCTGCTCCTATTTTAACTTGAATCAATCTTCCTTTTAGGAAATCTAAAATCCAATTAAAAACTTTACCTCTTACTCCCATTTTGTGTCCATAACATATATCACATGCCTTCTCAACGTTAAAAGAATGTATTTGAGCTTTTTCTTCCATCGTCTTCAAAACACAACAATGCATCCATTGTGCCCCTTCCTCTCCAAAACCCACTTTGAAATTCTGTTATCAAACTCCCTTTCCCCCCCAAAAAATACATTATTCTCTCATTTACCATTCTTTCCATCAATTTACAAATATGCAATGTTAATGCTATAGGTCTTTAGTTTGATGTCTTACTAGCATCTTTTCCTGGCTTCCTTACTGGGAAAATTATTGCTTCTTTCCAACTCTCAGGAATTTGATCTTCTTCCCATATTTTATTAAATAACATTAGTAATTTTCCTTACTCTATGTACTTAAATGTTTTAACATAGCTTATTTCATCTTTTCCTGGTGCCGTTTTCCTAGTTTTAGCTTACGCCCTTTCTACTTCTCCCATATTAAAAGGGAAATTTAGAGGTCATCTTCAAAGATTTCCTTGCCAGATTACAAGCCCAAACCACTTTCCCTTTAATAGGGGTGATTGCTAACATGAAAGGGCACATGCTGCTAGACATATAAAAAATATTTTCCATTTTTACATATGGGAAATTGAGTCTTGCAATCTTCTGTTCTTTCTAACAGCATGTTAGTATAACTATGTAATGCTGTCATGATAATATTATGAATTATCCATATATCTTTCTGGACCCTCCCCTCCCCTCCAACTCCACTAGTTTTTCCCATCCGGAGAAGTTTTTTTTTTTACTGGTGTGTAATGATAGTTTGTAGGATGTAGTTTGTAGTAGTAGGATGTTATCTTTGTAAAGCTGGAGTGATTTAGCTATTACGTTTTGAAACCCACAACGTCGGACTCATGCAGAACAATGTAAGTTTTTATCCTTTTAAATATAAAGCTTGTGAGGTTTAGTGTTATTAGGCTATATAATATTTAATGTTTGTGGAAACTGAGGAAATGAGTGAATCATTATGAATTTTTATGATGACAACAATGATTTGTTTTAATAAGTGGGATTATTACTATAATTATTCATTTGTTTTACCATTATATCTCCGATGAGAGGTTTTGTTGGTAGCAGCCAGGTTACTGAACTTCTGAAACTAGCCTATAAGATAGCCTACTTATGTGCTTTTTTTTCCTTCTTCGATTTCGACGTTTGGTTTGACTGATCAGTAACTCCATCTAGTGTAATCCCAATGTTAAATAATAAACACATTTGAATCATTTATAACACAAAAGATTCAGATTAGCTATGAGTAGATTTTTAATTTAATTTATTTTTTTTATTTTTTTTACCATTTTAACATCAACGTGTTTCGGCGGTCAAAATGAAAGTAAAAGCCGGTGCGGTCGCGTGATTCACCCAACCCCCAAACCAGTTCAGCGGAATCCCGTCCTGCAACCAATTTCATTGGCTGAGGCTACAGTGAGGGGCAGATTTGGGCAGAGCCATAGAGAGAGAGAGAGAGAGAGAGAGAGAGAGAGAGAGAGAGGCCGTTTCTCAATATGCGTACTTGTCTGTACTTGTGTTCTTGTGGACTTGTGAAACGTCATCAGTCGCTGTCCAAGTTCTGTTCCAATTCAAAGTTCGCATCATAGACTGTAAAAAAATATGGACGTAGTGTCCGTGACGTCACCCATAAATTTCTGAACAGCAGTTTTGACGTGTAAATGAGGCCGCGGCCATCTTAGCTGCGCGTCACCGCACGTCACTCCCGGATAACTGAAAATGGGCAAAGAGGCGGGGAGGTGGTTTGAGCTGATGTGACTGGTTGCTGAAACCACGCCCGCCTAGCTCGACGTGACCATGTTAGCAGCAAAGGAGCTATCTATCTAGATACTATCTAAATTATTAATGAAGATAAGTTTTATCATCAGAAAGTTCTAAATGTTTACTGTCAATCTACGGTGTTTTTTTTAAAGATATAGATGATCCAACACCAGTAATTTGTGTTGGGTGTGCAAATAACAACATGGAAAATCAAAATGGGACTTCATACCTTTATAATAGAGATCGCGAGATGAATCCAATCTGTGGCACTTGGGTAAAATATAAATGTCCATTGCAAAACAAAAAACAGTACTTTTTGTCCATGAAATATTGATATATTATCCATTGTTTGCATAATTTTTTTTCTGAATGATCTGCTCTCTGTCATCGTTCTTCAAGAAATAATGCAATCTGAGCAGCGTTTATGTTGTAAAACTGTATACGATCGTATCTGACAAACAAATGAGCCCGTGTCCAAAGTATATTTTTTCAAAATAGTGCAGCAGTTTTAGTTATAATATCCAAGCAGTGCTGTCAGAGTTGTATATCCTCCTGGTATTGTCATTGTAGTAAATCTCACAAACAAACTTTTAGCCAATGCCACGATCCAACAACGTGTGTTCTGTTTCTTCCGCATGCATGCACATCTACACAGACACACATCAGTCTCGAATATTATGCAGCAAGCCATATTTTATAATTGTATAAAATAATCGAGCACAAATACGGCTGAGATGCCAAATTCAGCGGCTGGAATTAGCTGAGGTAAAGTGAGTGACGGCTCACAGACAGCAGCGGCATCTACCTGTCACTCAAATGACCACGCCCTTAATTATGCAGAACTTTAAGGCTTAAAGGATTAGTTCACTTTTAAATAAACTTTTGCTGATAATTTACTCACCCCCATGTCATCCAAGATGTCCATGTCTTTCTTTCTTCAGTCGAAAAGAAATTAAGGTTTTTGATGTAAACATTCCAGGATTTTTCTCCATATCATTCATTTCAATGGGCACCAAACGGTTGAAGGTCCAAATGGCAGTTTCAGTGCAGCTTCAAAGGGCTTTTAAACGACACCAGACGATGAATAAGGGGCTTATCTAGCGAAACGATCGGTCATTTAAAAAAAAAAAAAAAAAAAAAATTTAAGTTTTATAAGCACAAATGCTGGCTTTGCACTTTTCTCCGATGCGCGTTCGTGACGTCACGTAATACGCAATTACGTTGAAAAGGTCATGGTTGACGTAGGCGTAGCAACCACAGTTTCATTCGCTCAGGATTGTGTATAGGAAATCTCTGAAAAGTCACAAATTTCTGTCCTGACAAAAATTTTCTTTTAGGCTTCCTAATATTAAAACACCCAGGATACGCACACCTTTCAAGCGTGAGTTTAAAATATTCTAACTGACCGCCAGAGTGAGTTTTTTTTAAGGCGACCCTTATTTTAGAACGTTTGCCCTTATTGTTTCCATGGCGACGCGTGCGTGTCACCAGCGCTGAACGTAGCCACAATAACACTGTATGAGAGATGGATCACTATTATTTTGTTTTTCCTTTTTTATTAAAAATATTTGCAAACTTGCTTACATGTCTTCAACTATATGATATTCCGATTCTCAAATATGTGTGAGTGAGTGTGTTTTGTCGTTTAAAAACCTTTATAAATGATCTTTATCTTGATCTATAATGCGAGATGGGCGCCGCCATCTTAGTTTGCGCTGCAGTTCACAGAGTTCTGTCAGTCTGATTTACAGCAGGTGAATACATCAGTTTCTCCTGAAATATATGCAAGTGGCTGGTGAACTGGAAGAATAAGAGAGTAAACTTTATAGTTACTTAGACCCATTATGTGTGTCTGATATGAATAAATGTCGGCAAATTATATTTGAATTCACTGTTTATTGATGCTTCCACTGACGTCTGACATCAGTGTGTATTTTATAAACTCCAAATGTATTGTTTAATGGTGCTTATGCGTATTTAAATGTCTGAAACCTTAAAAGAAACATTATGTGGCTGAAAACACTGCATAGCTGTGATGACAAGAGAGCGCGCGTCCGTCTCGCAGCCAGAGCGCGAAAGCACAATTTGAATCTGGCAGTTATGTGACGTCGCTGAACATTCTAAATCCCATATGTGGAACCGTACGCCCAGGGGCACAGAAATAAACATCCCATATGTGGGACCGTACCGCTCAAAGGGTTAAACAATAAACTGACAAAGACATTTGAATATGTGTATACGATCCTCCTTCCGCACATTTGTAATGTAAACACTGACTCGATACTTCCGCCTACGTCAACCGTGACCTTTTCAACGTAATTGCGTATTACGTGACGTCACGAATGTGCATCGGAGAAAAGAGCAAAGCCAGCATTTGTGCTTATAAAACTTAAACTTTTTTAATTTTTTTTTTTAAATGACCAATCGTTTCGCTAGATAAGACCCTTATTCATCGTCTGGTATGGTCTGGTGTCGTTTAAAGCTCTTTGAAGCTGCACTGAAACTGCCATTTGGACCTTCAACCGTTTGGTGCCCATTGAAATGAATGATATGGAGAAAAATCCTAGAATGTTTACATCAAAAACCTTAATTTCTTTTCGACTGAAGAAAGAAAGACATGGACATCTTGGATGACATAGGGGTGAGTAAATTATCAGCAAAAGTTTATTTAAAAGTGGAGTAATCCTTTAATATAATTTAAACGAATGAGTTAGAAAAAAATTCACCCCCCTCACAGTTGTCATGAAGGGCAAAATTAGCAGTATAGACCAAAACCACAATTTGAACCAACTTGTAAACATGTTTTTTTCTGCTGTAAACTTGGCCAATTTAACATGGGACTCTATGAGATTCTGCTCCCTTTTGCAGCCTGTCCCTAGCGGCCAGTCGATGAATCGCAGTTTAAGTTACTTCCGTATTGGCTTCACGAGAGACTGGAGGAGGTTGCCGCTTGGTTCGCATCTAGCCAAGTTCAGTTCAAATCCCCGGATGTGTTCTTGATCCGCCCCTTTTATCGAGGATGCATCGAGAGGTGACTTGTAGTGATGGGAAGTTCGGATCATTTTACCGACTCGGTCTTTTGAGTCTCGTTCAGCAAAATGAACGAATCTTTTATCGAGTCATTTCGTTCATTTAGTTCATTTTAGCAAAATGTAATTAAAATGTTATGTGTTACTTCCCCAACACATCTACTACTTATGCAAACGTTGATCACACAACAAACAATACAAAACTACAATGCTATAAGATACAGAAAAGATTAATTCATTATTTACCTGGGTCTTCAGTTTATGATAAGCTCACCTCACCTCTTGTCTGACAAGTCTTCGGGTTTAAGTCCGTAATTACGTGACAGGCAGCCCCATATGCTAAACCATTGCACTCTAAGCCGCAAAGAGAATTGATTAGTTAATTTCATGAGTCTTTCGGATTTTTGAGTCGTTCGTTCATCACGTGACAGACCCATATGCTACACCAATACAGTCTGAGCCGGAAAGAGAATTGATTAGTTTGTTTCATGAGTCTTTCGGGTTTTTGAGTCGTACTTGCAGTTTAACACTCAAATGTTGCTTTGCTATTCATAACACAACAACAATAAATGTCTTTATAGAAATATTATATTATAGTAAAAAATGTCTTCATTTTAAATGGACATCATTATATTTAACTGTATCTGGCAACTTTATTGGGGTCTAAAGGAAGTTAAACATTTAATTATCATTTCACAGAATTAAAGTCCCCTGTAGTCAATTATTTTATCCCTTAAAACTAATCTTTGATTATCAAAATTATATATTTAAAAAAAAAATCAAGTGAAAAAAAATTCTTCATGCCTTAAGGGGTGGTTAAATGCAATTTACTTTTTTAACTTTAGTTAGTGTTGCTGCTTGAGCATAAACAGTATCTGCAAAGTTTTCTAAGTTTTAGAAAGTTCAATGCAAACGGAGATATTGTCTTTTAAAGTTATGGCAGTTTATTGCCTACAAAAACAACCGGTTTGGACTACAACGAGCTTCTTCCCGGGTTGGTGACATCATAAACCCTGCAAAACACGCCCCCGGGAACACGCAACAAAATGGGCGGGGCCATGTGGCGCAGCATGCGGAAGAGTTGTGTACACCGGATGCAAGCGGCACGGTGCGACGTGTCAAAAGATAATAGAACCCATTATAATCTGTGATATTTTCACACTAGATGCGTCATGGAAGACAGCTTCCAGAATCTACACGAGTTCAATGCTGGATTTACACAAAGGCTTTTACTGAAAGATGAAGCAGTTCCTACTTTAAAGGTCCCCTAGAACATGTTTTCACAATATGTAATATAAGTCTAAGGTGTCTCCTGAATGTGTCTGTGAAGTTTCAGCTCAAAATACCCCATAGATTTTTTTTTATTAATTTTTTTAACTGCCTATTTTGGGGCATCATTAACAATGCACTGATTTACACTCGGCGCCGCCCCTTTAAATTGCGTCTTCCCTGCCACACGAGCTCTCGACTATATTACAGCGCATTTACAAAGTTCACACAGCTAATATAACCCTCAAATGGATCTTTACAAGATGTTCGTCATGCATGCTGTATGCATGCTTCAAATTATGTGAGTAACGTATTTATTTGGATGTTAACGTTTTATTCTGAGTGAATTTGAGGCTGTGCTCCGTGGCTAACGGCTAATGCTACACTGTTGGAGAGATTTATAAAGAATGAAGTTGTGTTTATGAATTATACAGACTGCAAGTGTTTATAAATGAAAATAGTGATGGCTCTTGTCTCCGTGAATACAGTAAGAAACGATGGTAACTTTAACCACATTTAACAGTACATTAGCAACATGCTAACGAAACATTTAGAAAGACAATTTACAAATATCACTAAAAATATCATGATATCATGGATCATGTCAGTTATTATTGCTCCATCTGCCATTTTCGCTGTTGTTCTTGCTTGCTTACCTAGTCTGATGATTCAGCTGTGCAGATCCAGACGTTCTGCCCTTGTCTAATGCCTTTCATAATGTTGGGAACATGAGCTGGCATATGCAAATATTGGGGTCATACATATTAATGATCCTGACTGTTACGTAACAGTCGGTGTTATGTTGAGATTCACCTGTTCTTCAGAGGTCTTTTAAACAAATGAGATTTATATAAGAAGGAGGAAACAATGGTGTTTGAAACTCACTGTATGTCATTTCCATGTACTGAACTCTTGTTATTCAACTATGCCAAGATAAATTAAATTTTTCATTCAAGGGCACCTTTAAAAGCAGAAGCTGCTGATTATTGGCTTCAAACTGTAAGTACGTTATATTTTTTGTACATGTCTTTTAAACGTAGTTCTGTTGCTATTTTTAATGCATCAAGGACATGTACAAAGAGCAACTCGTTTTTGCTAGCCAGTTATCTAAGTTCTAGTGCAACAAACACCAACAAACTTCAATGTTCATAGACAAACAGTTGTTCATGCTATAAATTAAACGCTACCTTTACAAAAATGTGACTACTCAGTCATGTATTCGGCTACAGTAAAGCTTTAATCAGGATAAAACTGTATATTGAAAGCTAACAAACAGCAGTGACAGCATCTAAACACTTTGACACAAAACGTCCTTTAAAAGCTGCGTTTGCAGCTTAACCCTCTACATCTGGGTCTAATTCGGGCTCAGTTTGATACAGCACTATTATTTACATTTTCACTGAAGCACATAACAGCGAATGGTAAGGGGCGTGGCGTTTCCGGACGTTTCAGCGAATCATGATACACTGGGCCAGCTACCAACCTGCTGACCAATCTGAGCACATTGTGTATTTCGGAGGGAGTGGCTTCATAGAACCAGGAAGTCAAATGAGCCGTTCATATGACAGTGGAAACAGAGGTGTAGAATAAAGGTAAAATATTTGAAAAATACAGCGTTTTCAAAAAAACAAAGCATTAAGACATGTTAAACTGCGCCCCAAAAACACAATCAAGCCTAGAAAACAAAACACCCCTTTAAAATAGCTTGCATGTACACCCTTGCCTCATTTAATATACATGGCTCAATGAATATGCAAATTAGCACTGCCTCCACTCATTCATACCAGCTCGGAGACTCTACTGTTGCTGCAGTGATGATTTATTTGTTGTTTGTGTTAGATATTTAAGAAAAAAGCTTGCTTCGCTTCGTATATTCAGTTTAATTTCTGACACTTAAATTGTGTTTAAAATTATGAATTGGTAAAAACACCTTTGATCCACATTTGTTTGGACTGCTCTCTAACTGAATCACCTGATGCGATTTCTCGGTAATACAGACAGTATCGAGAGAACAAGCAGCCGTTTTCCTCTGTGAACATGTATTAATGGATGTTTGACAGTTTTTTGTTGCTTTTTGGAGTTCAGATTTAAAAAAAACATGAAATCCTGTGGGCGCCCGTGCCTTCTCCGTACATGAAATAAACGCACATCCTTGAATGAGCGCGGATTTCCTGTTGATTTACTTGAACTCATCAGGTAGGCTAATATCTATGGTTCAATCCATTCCAGAGGCAGACAAAATCAGAATTTATAATGGACTGAATATCTCTCTCAGAACTTGGTGTGCTGACTGAATATGCACATGAATCACGGTCACACGCTCAGAGCAATATTTTTTAGCTATGTTTTATAGTATTAAAGTATTTCGAAGGACAAAAACATGAACTTTATTGGCTTTACTTCAAGTCAGCTGTCACTACTTTGCCCCTATGCATGGGCCATTGTATCATTGGTTCACCCAATTGCAAATATGTAAATGCCATGAGACTTTGGCGGCTTCACCGTCTGTTCCTGTCACTTCCCGGACTACATTTCCCATCATCCTCTCTGCCTATCACCTGCACTCACTCCACCAATCACTCCACACTAATCACCACACCCAGCTGCAGCTCATTACCAGGACTATAAAAGACTCGTACACACATCACCTCACCGCTAGGTCTTGTTTTCCCTGTGATACATTTCCAAGCGTTAATCCCGTTTCCCTGTCTGTTCCGGTTCCGGTTCCGGTTCCGGTTCCTGTTACTGATCCCTGTCTGGTTCTACTGTTCTGTGATAGATAGCTGCCTGCCTTTTGACCACTGCCTGTTCTCTGACTACGATCCTGCCTGTCTTTGATGTTCCTGTTCACCCCGTTCGACCATGCCTGTACGACCACGCTCAACATTTAATAAAGCTCTGCATGTGGATCTTACTCTGAGTCCCGCCTCTGTTACAGGCGGGGCTTAAATATATCTGTGTGGAATTGATTGGATGGTTGTGGTTTGCTATTGGTGCATCTCATGTGAGTGACAGGTTGCCCCGCCCTCATCATCATCATCATCATCATTGCTGCAGGAGGGAGGATTATTCTGTTTTAAGATTATGAGACACAAATGATGCAACAAAATGATGTTATAATAAACACTGCAATATTTTGTAAAAAAAATAAAAAAAGTTAATTTTGATTTCGTGGTGACTTTAAAGGGGACCTATTATGCAAAATTCACTTTTGCCTGGTGTTTGAACATAAATGTGTGTTGGCAGTGTGTGTACACAACCACCCTATAGTGATAAAAATCCACCCACTCCTTTTTTTTTAAATCCCCATAAATCATAAGCAGTGTCTCAGAACAAGCCGTTTCCAAATCCCTGGCAGTGTGACGTCACAAAAGCCACAGGCCCCGCCCACGAATGTTGACAGACACTGCCGTTTGAACATAGACCCGCCCTGAGCGTGTTCACAGTGAGTCCGCCATTGCTGCACTGAAGAGAATGTCTCCCGAGTGTTTTAGGTGTTCTGTAGCTGGATG
This sequence comes from Megalobrama amblycephala, assembly GCF_018812025.1. Taxonomy (NCBI): domain Eukaryota; kingdom Metazoa; phylum Chordata; class Actinopteri; order Cypriniformes; family Xenocyprididae; genus Megalobrama; species Megalobrama amblycephala. The sequence goes on along the minus strand of NW_025953460.1, from coordinate 22,395 downwards.
GATTAATCCACATAACTCTCTCCATTTACTCCCTAAATCTGAGCCGCTGAAAACAATATAAATGTGAATATAAAATGTACCAGTTTACTAAGCACCACCTGAAAGGCATAAGGTCTTTATATATTTGTTTACTGTTAGTTGTAACGAGTGTTTCTGTGTACTTCGCTGTGTATGTTGGTGATAATACAAGGGAAAGAGAGAGAGTTTATGGATAATATTTTAATGCACACTTGCAGTGTTTTATTAAGCTCTTACAGTGATTTTCTAGAGTGAAAACAGATGCTTCATCATTTCTGTGCAGAACAATAAATGTCACAAAACTCATCTATCTAGTTTTGGCCATCATTCGGACAGTATAACAGGCCTGTACTAATATAGTGGATAAAAACAAGAATACAATATAATATAATATATAACCATAATGGAACTAAACTATACCTGTTCTATCTCCATGCAGCATATATTAGCAGTTTCTGACATTATATTGTGTCCTGACTGAATCCTGACAGGGTAGAACAAGCTCTTGAAGCTCCGCCCTCTTAGGCCATCGCAGCAGCTCATTTGCATTTAAAGGGACCACACTGAAACGGCACATTTTTGCTCAACCACTAAAAGAGGCAATTTTAACTATATAAAAATTATCTGTAAGGTATTTTGAGCTAAAACTTCACATACACACTCTGGGGACATCAGAGACTTATTTTACATCTTGTAAAATGGGGCATAATAGGTCACCTTTAAATAGGTGGGTTTTTTCTCTCTCAGGAAAGCATTTATCCCTGCATAAAACTCTTTGTGAAATGTAACTTGTATTTATTACAAAACCAACCCTTCTGTGTTCCCATCAGGTTGAAACTTCTCCTTCTGCTGTGCCTTTTCAATTATAGTGGTTAGTATATATTAATTTTGTTTATAAACTGTAACCATTTTTGATTTTCAGTTCAAGGAAGAGATGTTCTTGTTGATGTTTGACTTTGACTTTCATTGACATTTATGGATTGATTATGGACATTTTCATAATATTTATTAAGCATATCACACACCATGACATCACTGCCCAGCCAGCACACCTATAGGTGTGTCCCAAATGGGTGTCACCTGGGTTATTTAATTGGGGCCCAGCCAGTTTTGTCCTCAGTTTCTATGTAGGCCCCACATGGGTTAGTCCAGATGAACTGAACACTGCTCAGTGTGCTCACTACAGGCTGTTAAATGAAACAATGAAACATGATGGAGTTAATGAGATAATTACGTGATTAATTGAGTGATGATTAACCATTATTGAAGATAATAAAAAATAATAATAAAAAATTAACAAGAAGAATCACTGAAGGATAGAGGAACAACTACAGCTTCCAGCCACAGATAGGCTTAGATAAAATCAACTGAAGATAAAAGAAATGAAATCTCTCATGATCTGCTTAAACAACTCCACAAACAGCATTACCAGCTCACTTATTACTAACCAGATTGATTTTATTTCCGTCATACGTCTATAGAAGTTATTATTGAGAACCTCTTACAGAAGTCACCATTATGGCTTTATTATTATTTGCTTTATAGTTGGTCAGTTTGACACTTTAACATTAGCTGTAGTTTCTGTTCTTATTGTTCCTTTATCATTCAGTGATTCTGCTTGTTATCCTCAGCTATCTTCAATAATGCTCAGTCGTCACTCACTACCGTTCAAAAGTTTGGGGTCAGTAAGATTTTTTTAATGTTTTAAAAGAAGTGTCTTCTGTTCACCAAGGCTGCATTTATTTGATTAAAAATACAAACAAAAACAGTAATATTGTGAAATATTATTCCAATTTAAAACAGCTGTTTTCTATGTGAATATATAGTAAAGTGTAATTTATTCCTGTGATCAAATCTGAATTTTCAGCATCATTACTCCAGTCTTCAGTGTCACATGATCCTTCAGAAATCATTCTAATATGATGATTTGATGCTCAAGAAACATTCATTATTATTATCAATATTGAAAACTGTTGTGTACAATTTTTTTTTTCAAAATTCTTCGATGAATAGAAAGTTCAAAAGAACAGCATTTATTTAAAATAGAATATTTTCTAACATTATAATTGTCTTTACTGTAACTTTTGATCAGTTTAACTCATCCTTGATGAATAAAAGTATTGATTAATTTTATTTCTATCCCCAAAAAATAAAATTTGAATTCTTACTGACCCCAAACTTTTGAACGATTTCAGACAAATTTCAGACAAATGCTGTTCTTTTGAACTTTCTATTCATCATAGCATCATGAAATAAAAATGTAAATAACTGTTTTCATTGATACATTGATAATAATCATAAATGTTTCTTGAGCAGCAGATCAGCATATTAGAATGATTTCTGAAGGATCATGTGACACTGAAGACTGGAGTAATGATGCTGAAAATTCAGCTTTGATCACAGGAATAAATTACTTTGTCAAATATATTCAAATAGAAAACAGTTATTTTAAATTGTAATAATATTTCACAATATTACTGTTTTTGTTTGTATTTTTAATCAACTAAATGTAGCCTTGGTGAGCAGAAGATACTTCTTTTAAAACATTAAAAAATCTTACTGACCCCAAACTTTTGAACGGTAGTGTATGTATATATATAATATAATAATTATATATATTATATTATATTATATTATATCATATATACATATATATATACAGTCCAAAAGTTTGGAACCACTAAGATTTTTAATGTTTTTAAAAGAAGTTTCGTCTGCTCACCAAGGCTACATTTAGTTGATTAAAAATACAAACAAAAACAGTAATATTGTGAAATATTATTACAATGTAAATCAGCTTTTTTTTTTCAGGATTCCTTGATGAATAGAAAGTTCAAAAGAACAGCATTTATCTGAAATACAAAGCTTCTGTAGCATTTTTAGAATTTAATATTTTAAATTTGTATTAATTTTATTATTTTTATTATTTACATAGAATTTTTATTTTTATTTTTTTGAAAAGAAATTAAAGAAATGAATACTTTTATTCAGCAAGGATGCATTAAATCAATCAAAAGTGGCAGTAAAGACATTTATAATGTTACAAAAGATTAGATTTCAGATAAACACTGTTCTTTTGAACTTTCTATTCATCAAATAATCCTGAAAAAAAATATTGTACACAAATATTTTGTACAATTGTACACATTAAATGTTTCTTGAGCAGCAGATCAGCATATTAGAATGATTTCTGAAGGATCATGTGACACTGAAGACTGGAGTAACGATGCTGAAAATTCAGCTTTGATCACAGGAATAAATTACTTTGTGAAATATATTCAAATAGAAAACAGTTATTTTAAATTGTAATAATATTTCACAATATTACTGTTTTTACTGTATTTTTAATTAAATAAATGTAGCCTTGGTGAGCAGACGAAACTTCTTTTAAAAACATTAAAAATCTTAGTGGTTCCAAACTTTTGGACTGTACTGTATATATATATATATATATATATATATAAAACAAATATGGAATTATGTCAACAAAAACATGTAAAAAAAAAACAGAATATATTTTAGATCTTTGATTCTTCAAAGTAGCCACCTTTTGCTTTGATGACAGCTTTGCACACTCTTGGCATTCTCTCAGTCAGAGTCACCTGGAATGGTTTTCCACAGAATATATATTTTTTATCCTTAGGAAAATGTTAATATACATCAGGGATGGACAACTCCGGTCCTGGAGGGCCAGTGTCCAGCAGAGTTTAGCTCCAACCCTAATCAAACACACCTGAACCAGCTAATCAAGGTCTTTAGGATTAGTACACAGCAAAAACTGCAGTGTTAAATTAACTCTCCTGGGAGTACATGTGAGACCATACTCCAGAGTGTTAAAGTGTTAAAATAAGAGTGTTAAAAGAACACTGAAAAGTGTTAAAGTTAATGAGATAATTAAGTGATTAATTGAGTGATGATTGACCATTATTGAAGACACCTGATGATAACAAGCAGAATCACCAAAGGAGAAAATCACAATTTTTAAGCCACCATCGTGGAGATGAGGGTTTGCTTTAGTTGGGCTCTTGTCCCTTGACTTTTTAAAATAAAATTTTGTTTGGGCTGTTTTAACTGAGTTATTACATCCAGACAAACAAAGAGAAAAAATTGATAGGTGATGTTGGTTATGTTTTCACATAATCATTATTTAGTCTTAATATCTGAGCTCATTTAGAGCCCAATCTCTGAGTTAGATTTACATTATTGATTACAGCAGAACTGTGATTCTACAGCAGAAGATCAGCTTTATCAATATAATCTGAGGGATTTCACAAATAGTTGTTCTGAGCAAAAAAAAGAAAAATCTTTCGCTTAGGCACACACAGACATCAAGAATCAGCCTGTGAATCTCAACAGTGGTGAGAATAATAAACCATGTTGCAGTGCATTCTGGGTGCCACCAATCAAAATTCATCCATGGCTCCCATCATGCATTGCTGCATGAATAAATTATGAGCTGAATTGTCTTAGTAATTTCATTTATTCTCATATTTTATTTTGTTCCGTTTATGTGACTTTTTAGTAGCTTGTTTTCTAATGTTCAGAGTTGATCTGTTGATCAGAATATGTTGCTTGTCACCGTCATTGAGATTCACAGGCTGATTCTTGATGTCTGTGTGTGCCTAAAAGAAAGCTTTTTCTTTTTTTTGCTCAGAACAACTATTTGTGAAATCCCTCAGATTATATTGATAAAGCTGATCTTCTGCTGTAGAATCACAGTTCTGCTGTAATCAATAATGTAAATCTAACTCAGAGATTGGGCTCTAAATGAGCTCAGATATTAAGACTAAATAATGATTATGTGAAAACATAACCAACATCACCTATCAATTTTTTCCATTTATTTGTCTGGATGTCATAACTCAGTTAAAACAGCCCAAACAAAACATTATTTTAAAAAGTCAAGGGTCAAGAGCCCGACTAAAGCAAACCCTCATCTCCACGATGGTGGCTTAAAAATTGTGATTTTCTCCTTTGGTGATTCTGCTTGTTATCATCAGGTGTCTTCAATAATGGTCAATCATCACTCAATTAATCACTTAATTATCTCATTAACTTTAACACCGCTTCAGTGTTCTTTTAACACTCTTATTTCAACACTTTAACACTCTTGAGTATGGTCTCACATGTACTCCCAGGAGAGTTAATTGAACACTGCAGTTTTTGCTGTGTACTAATCCTAAAGACCTTGATTAGCTGGTTCAGGTGTGTTTGATTAGGGTTGGAGCTAAACTCTGCTGGACACTGGCCCTCCAGGACCGGAGTTGTCCATCCCTGATATACATATACACCAATCAATCAGGCATAATTATGAGCACTGACAGGTGAAGTGAATAACACTGATGATCTCTTCATCACGGCACCTGTTAGTGGGTGGATATATTAGGCAGCAAGTGAACATTTTGTCCTCAAAGTTGATGTTAGAAGCAGGAAAAATGGGCAAGTGTAAGGATTTGAGTGAGTTTGACAAGGACCAAATAGTGATGGCTAGACGACTGGGTCAGAGCATCTCCAAAACTGCAGCTCTTGTGGGGTGTTCCCGGTCTGCAGTGGTCAGTGTCTATCAAAAGTGCTCCAAGGAAGGAACAGTGGTGAACCGGCGACAGGGTCATGGCCAATCACTGATGCACTTGGGGAGCAAAGGCTGGCCCGTGTGGTCCGATCCAACAGACGAGCTCTTGTAGCTCAAACTGCTCCAGAAGTTAATGACTTACCTTCATTTCTTAAAGTAATGATGGACTGTCTTTTCTCTTTACTTAACTGGGTGTTTCTTGCCATAATATGGATCTGTACAGTTGTTGTAGTCCCAGCTAACAGGGAACGTTTCCATAACTATCACTAACGTTTAGGGCTGGGCGATATATCGCATGCAAGCCACGCAAAATCGTGTTCAGTATCGAAGATGAATCGACTTCGATAATGAACCTGATTTTGCGTGGCTTGTCCGTGAACTATGGCTCTGTCTATTAAATGCCGCTCCATTTTAAAGCAGGTGATGGTGATTTAGTGGTAATCGGGGAACCAGCTTTACTGACGAAATGCGCGTGAAAATCGCATGCGATATATCGCCCAGCCCTACTAACGTTATGTATAAGTTATGTAAATGTTAGAAATAAACATTCCTTAAATAATGTTTCAGGAACATTCTTTTAATGTTTTCATAGTTAAAATACATTCTAATTACGTTGAGAGGAAACATTCTCAGAACAACATTGTTGGAACGTTCTTACCATGTTATTTGTACTTGACTGATGTTCTCATAATATTGAATGAGAACGTTCTCATAACTTAAAGAGAATGTTAACAAAACGTTCTGACAACTCCTTTTTGTTAGCTGCACAGCAAAAACTGCAGTGTTAAATTAACTCTCCTGGGAGTACATGTGAGACCATACTCAAGAGTGTTAAAGTGTTAAAATAAGAGTGTTAAAAGAACACTGAAGCGGTGTTAAAGTTAATTAGATAATTAAGTGATTAATTGAGTGATGATTGACCATTATTGAAGACACCTGATGATAACAAGCAGAATCACCAAAGGAGAAAATCACAATTTTTAAGCCACCATCGTGGAGATGAGGGTTTGCTTTAGTGGAGCTCTTGACCCTTGACTTTTTAAAATAATGTTTTGTTTGGGCTGTTTTAACTGAGTTATAACATCCAGACAAACAAATGGAAAAAATGATCAGGTGGTGTTGGTTATGTTTTCACATAATCATTATTTGATTTGAATCACTGAACTCATTTAGAGCCCAATCTCTGAGTTAGATTCACATTATTGATTACAGCAGAACTGTGATTCTACAGCACAAGATCAGCTTTATCAATATAATCTGAAGGATTTCACAAACAGTTGTTCTGAGCAAAAAAAAAAAAGAAAAATCTTTCTATTAGGCACACACAGACATCAAGAATCAGCCTGTGAATCTCAACGACGGTGACAAGCAACATATTCTGATCAACAGATCAACTCTGAACATTAGAAAACAAGCTACTAAAAAGTCACATAAACGGAACAAAATAAAATATGAGAATAAAGGAAATTACTAAGACAATTCAGCTCATAATTTATTCATGCAGCAATGCATGATGGGAGCCATGGATGAATTTTGATTGGTGGCACCCAGAATGCACTGCAACATGGTTTATTATTCTCACCATTGTTGAGATTCACAGGCTGATTCTTGATGTCTGTGTGTGCCTAAGAGTTGTTTTGCCTAGAACAACTGTTTGTGAAATCCTTCAGATTATATTGATAAAGCTGATCTTCTGCTGTAGAATCACAGTTCTGCTGTAATCAATAATGTGAATCTAACTCAGAGATTGGGCTCTAAATGAGTTCAGTGATTCAAATCAAATAATGATTATGTGAAAACATAACCAACACCACCTGATCATTTTTTCCATTTGTTTGTCTGGATGTTATAACTCAGTTAAAACAGCCCAAACAAAACATTATTTTAAAAAGTCAAGGGTCAAGAGCTCCACTAAAGCAAACCCTCATCTCCACGATGGTGGCTTAAAAATTGTGATTTTCTCCTTTGGTGATTCTGCTTGTTATCATCAGGTGTCTTCAATAATGCTCAATCATCACTCAATTAATCACTTAATTATCTCATTAACTTTAACACCGCTTCAGTGTTCTTTTAACACTCTTATTTTAACACTTTAACACTCTTGAGTATGGTCTCACATGTACTCCCAGGAGAGTTAATTTAACACTGCAGTTTTTGCTGTGTGGAGTATCACTAATAGGGCTATTGACTGTGTACCCACCCTTCTTCTGCACAAGACAACAGATGGTCTAAAGCACATTAAGAAGGCAAGAAATGTCACCAATTAACTCTTGACAATGCACACCTGTGAATTGAAAACCATTCCAAGTGACTACTTCATGAATCTGATAAGAGAATGTCATGAGTGTGCCAAGCAGTCATCAAAGCTAAATGCAGCCACTTCAGTAAATCTAAAATATAATGTTCTTTCATAGTTTGTACGTTAATGCTTAAAACATCCAATGATAAAAATATATATATATGTATTCAGTATTGATACCTTGTATTTGCAGAAACCCCCCCTGTAGGAACCGCCCCTATACCTGTGACGGGAAAAAGGAGGCAATGTCACCCTGTCATGTGATTTTAAGAACATAGAGATTTCTGATATCAATTTAATCAGAAAGGGAAACAAGATCCCAGTTGATCAGAAGAACTGTAGTCAACGAATATGTAAAAAAGGAAAATGTAATGTCATCATCAAGGATCTGAGACTGAATGACAGTGGGACATACATTTTGAGACTCTTTTTCCGTAATGCCAAGGGAATTCATGAGCCACTAAAGAACAAGACGTACCAACTTCATGTTAATGGTAAAGTCAAAAACTGATCTAAACATCTGAATTTTTTATTTCTGTGACTAACCTTTTGATATCCTCTACAGAACCTAGCACAGAATCACAGGAACTGAAGAACACAAATGACACCCAAAATAATAGTAAGTAAAACAGTGCTTTATAAAATCTTTAAATGGTGAGTTTAAAAAAAAAAAAAAAAAAATCTCTATTCCCACCTTCCCACTTCCTGCTGTGGATCAGTGGAGTTTTGTTGGGTCAGCAGGACTGTTTGTGTTGACTCTGGTGGTGTTCATTCTGATAGGGGTGGGTGATATGACCAAAATCTTAAATCATGATAGGAGTCATTTTATTTCACAATAATGATATATATAACAATATAGTTATTTTTGCTTTAAATTAGGTTTTTATATCATTTTTTATACCATACAAATGTAATAATTCTTGTCACCAATGTCTATTACACCAAAACTAATGCTAGTCTAAAAAAACAAGCTCACTGAAGACTTGTAAACAGTCAGTGATAAAATAAGAAGCTAAATACAAGCAATAAGAAAACTACAGTAGAACAAATTAATAAGAAATGCTACATTCACTGTATTAAGTAATCAAATGTATAAAAAACACTGCATTCACAGTGTAAATTTATTATATTTTTTAATTTTACAAAAGTGATTTAGTCAAAATCAGTGAGATATGTTCTTTTGTTGTGCAATTTAAATGACTGTGGTGTAGAATAACGGTAATTTACTGGCAGCAGGGTTGTGTCATGATCCCTGCCTGTGTTTCCTTTGTCTCCATTGTTGTTTGTTCACCTCATGTTTCCTGCAAATCTATTCACTTGTTACCTTGGACATTTATTGGACCATGCCCCCTTGTTACCTCATCACCTTGTTAAGCTCATTAGACTTGTAATCTTTGCCTATATAAGCCTGGTTCTCGCAATCATTCCCTGTGAAGTATTGTATGTGTAACTCTGCAATTCTGAGCATTTCTCTGGTTTGAATCCTGGATTTTGGACTCTCTTTGGTTTTCCCCTTTGCCTTGTTTGTTTGTTTGGACTGCCTGTATATTGAATTACAACTATGGATTACCCTTCTCAATAAAACTGTGTTTGGATCCTCAGCCTTTGAGTTAAGCAGTGCGTTAAAGGTTGCCATAATGTACTGTTAATTTACAGTTACTGTTAATTTTTTTTACTTTTTTTTTTTTACAGTGTGTTACCGTAATAATAAAATGGAAATCGCTTAAAGCACTCCTCTGCAACCGTTAGTCTGTTATGAGCGAGAGATGGAGAGGAGGAGCGCTAAAGTAAAGCTCTGCCCTCTATTCAATACTCCGTTTCACTTGGAAATGCATCACAACACTGGAGAAAAGTCGTTTGCAACATCCGGTTCAAGCGGACTTTAACTCAAATCTTTGCTGATGGTTGTTAGCTAGCAATAGCACACATGTATGTGCTAAAGTACTTAGCAAAGATTTGTACAGCCCCAAGCAGCACACGAAGCAGGCATTTTTCTCAATTCCAGTTATGAGCGTTATGGGAATGTTGCTCCGCACAATATGGCGGTGCCGTTGACGTGCAGTTCAGGGACCAATGGGGCGTCTAGTGTTTATTATAATGTCTATGTTAAATACAAGAACTAAGAGAACACATGACTATGACAACCAATGAGCAAGTGACAAAGGAACAAGGGAACCAATGACAGAACAGAACTGAAAACCACATAATCAACCAATCAGAACATGACACACAGACTAAGGGAGAACCATAGACTGTAAAAAAATATGGACGTAGTGTCCGTGACATCACCCGTAGATTTCTGAAGAGCAGTTTTGGTGCAAAAATGAGGCCGCTGCCATCTTAGCGGAGCGTCACCGCACGTCACTCCCGGATAACTGAAAATTGGCAAAGAGGCGGGAGGTGATTTGAGCTGATATGACTGTTGCTGAAACCACGCCCGCCTCGCTCGACGTGATCAGCAGTCAAAGCCAAGAGCTATCTATCTATCTTAGATACGATCTAACCCACACAGCAGGGGACTCCTAGGCGGATCCGCATTCAAGTCGCCACACTGTCACATCCATTTTGGTACCACCCAGAGGATCAGGTCCGCATCCGGGCGGCGCCATAAATTCTACTATCAATCAGCGGATCCTGAGCGGACCCATGTCGGATCTGCGGACGCGCCTTTACTGTAACGGTTGTATCAATTTGCGGGTCCCAAACGGACCCGCTGCGGAGGTAAGGTTTAAATCGTGGATGCAGAGCGGATGCAGCGCGGAGCCAAGGCGGGTCCGTGATCCGCCTTCGTTGCGGATCCGTCACTGCGAGCAAGTGGACTCCGATACGGGTCCGTTCGCGGCAGAGGTGGAAAGTCCAGGGGTCAGAAAGTAAAAGTCCTGCCATATTTTTTTTTCCACCCACTGAAACAGTGTTAAAGTTAATGAGATAAATAAGTGATTAATTGAGTGATGATTGAGCATTATTGAAGACACCTGATGATAACAAGCAGAATCACCAAAGGAGAAAATCACAATTTTTAAGCCACCATCATGGAGATGAGGGTTTGCTTTAGTTGGGCTCTTGACCCTTCACTTTTTAACATTAGAATTTGTTTGGGCTGCTGTAACTGAATTATAACAGCCAGACAAGCAAAGAGAAAAGATGATCAGGTGGTGTTGTTTATGTTTTCACATGATCAGTTCACATGACAGTGCTGCTGTACTCAATAACGTAAATCTAACTCAGAGATTGGGCGCTGGTGTCTTAAAAATTGTGATTTTTTCTCCTTTGGTGATTCTGCTTGTTATCATCAGGTGTCTTCAATAATGGTCAATCATTACTGTTAATCACTTAATTATCTTTAATCACTAATAACTTTAACACTGCTTCAGTGGGTGGAAAAAAAAAATATGGCAGGACTTTTACTTTCTGAGCCCTGGACTTTCCACCTCTGCGCGATACCTCCGTGGTGGATCCGCCACGGAGTCCTTTTGCTGTGTGGGTAAATATTAATGAAGATAAGTTTTATCATTAGAAAGTTCTAAAGGTTTACTGTCAATCTACAGTGTTTTTTTTCTAAGATATAGATGATCCAATAACAACATGGAAAATCAAATGGGACTTCATACCTTTATAATGAAATAGAGATCACGAGATGAATCCAATCCGTGGCACTTTGGTAAAATATGAGTGTCCATTGCAAAACAAACAAAAAAAAAAAACAGAACTTTTTGTGCATTACATTTCTTCTGAATGATCTGCTCTCCATCATCGTTCTTCAAGAAATAATGCAATCTGAGCAGCCTTTATGTTGTAAAACTGTATACGATCGTATCTGACAAACAAATGAGCCCGTGTCCAAAGTATATTTTTTCAAAATAGTGCAGCAGTTTTAGTTATAATATCCAAGCAGTGCTGTCAGAGTTGTATATCCTCCTGGTATTGTCATTGTAGTAAATCTCACAAACAAAATTTTAGCCAATGCCACGATCCAACAACGTGTGTTCTGTTTCTTCCGCATGCATGCACATCTACACAGACACACATCAGTCTCGAATATTATGCAGCAAGCCATATTTTATAATTGTATAAAATAATCGAGCACAAATACGGCTGAGATGCCAAATTCAGCGGCTGGAATTAGCTGAGGTAAAGTGAGTGACGGCTCACAGACAGCAGCGGCATCTACCTGTCACTCAAATGACCACGCCCTTAATTATGCAGAACTTTAAGGCTTAATATAATTTATACGAATGAGTTAGAAAAAAATTCACCCCCCTCAGAGTTGTCATGAAGGGCAAAATGAGCAATATAGACCAAAACCACAATTTGAACCAACTTGTAAACATGTTTTTTTTTCTGCTATAAACTTGGCCAATTTAACATGGTACTCAATGAGATTCTGATTTGGAGCCTGTCCCTAGTGGCCAGTCGATGAATCGCAGTTTAAGTCACTTCCATATTGGCTTCAAGAGAGACTGGGGGAGGTTGCCGCTTCAGGAGAACATACGGAGCAACAATCTCTTTTTTTTTTTTTTTTTTTTTTTTTTTTGTAAATCATCTTTATTTTTGTTACTAAAACTGCAAATATTTTCCTGTTTGTATGAAGTGCTGCTCCCTCAGGCTATATCTTGTCTGTATTCTACTTGAAGAAACTGATCTTATGCAGCCATGTTTGTTTGCAAATCTTGAAATGTTCAATAAAAAAAAAAAAAAAAGAACATACGGAGCAAGAGAAGCATGACACAAACAAGCAACATGAATCAAACAACAAAATAAAAGACATGAAATCATAAACATGAACACAAAAACAAAACATACATGACAAAAACGAATTAATTAAACCAACAGATCTCTCCTAAATCATCTTGTGCAAAAACTTTTTTCTATGAATTTTGACTAATATTTCTGTCAAATTGTAAATTTTCATTTAATAAATCTGACTGTTGTGGTTTACAGTATATTACTGTTTTTCCTTGATTACAGTATTCTACTGGCAGCAGGGTTGCCAGTAAAGTACTGTTATTCTGTGGTTTGTTGTCCTAAAATAATTAACAGTTTATTATTGTTTTTTTCCTTGATTTTACCATAATCTAGCAAAATCAGGCTTCATGGAAGTATGCAAGTATGACACTGAACATGGTAAGTAGAAGAGCAATCACTGAGAGCTTTACAAAATCATTCAACAGTGAGATTAATTTATTTTATTTTTTAAAAAAAATTGTGTTCTCTTTCCTCCTTCCTCCTTCAAGTTGCAAAGTTTTGGACTTTGTGTGTTGTACTGCCTGTGTTGGTGGTTCTGGTGGTTCTGGGGGGTATTTATTATTTATTTTTTTTCATCAAGAAACCCCAGAATCAGAATGGAGGTTACTCACAGCCACCGAACCAGCAGGAATCAAGCCTATGATAATCTCTCCTGAGGGCCCCTGCGAAATGTGATTAAACTGTAAACATGCCCAGAATACCTTACAATGACACAGGTTACTTGTAATTCACCTTCAGTGCCAACACATCTGCACAGGATTCTGTCAACATCCTGAATGTCTTTAGCTAGAGGTGTGCAGTATGTATTGTCTGTAATAATAAAGTAATTGTTGTTTTAATGATGTGGAATGACATTATCAAGTCACTCCTTTTGCAAAAACAGGCCTTGATAGTGCACACTTTCACTGTGTGATGTAGACTATATAATCCCAGCCAGCAGAGCCATGTGGGACCCAAATGGGTTTGACCTGGGCTATCTAACTGGGACCCAGCCAGTTTTGCACCCAGTTTCCATGTAGGCCCCACATGGGTTAGCCCAGATGAACTGAACACTGCTTAGTGTGCACACTACAGGCTGTTTAATGTAACACTTAATCAGTGTTGGAGGTAATGAGATAATTAAGTGATTGAATAATGATTTTGTATTAGTGAAGAACACCTGCTGTTAACAAGCAGAATCACTGAAGGAAAGAGAAACACAAGAACTACTTCCAGCCACAGCCTTGGATGAAATCAACTGAAGATAAAATACATTACATCTCTCAAGATCTGATTAAACAACTCCACAAACAACATTAGCTTCACTTATTACTAACCAGACTGACTTTATTTCTGTCAGACATCTACAGAAGTTCGTATTAAGAATTAAGAAGAGGCTTAGATGTTGATTACTTATTTGAAAGTAATAGTTTGATTTGATGTTACCATTGTGGCGATCAGTGTGTGCTTTAGTCAGGCTCTTGACTTTTTAACATTAGTTTTTCTCTTGACAGCTGTGTCTGTTTGTTATGGCGAGAACAGCGAGAGAAAATATAATCAGATGCTGTAAACTGATTGATGATAAGAATATAATCATCATATATTGGCTTAACTCATTGATATTATGTGGGAGGTTTATACGGGTAGTGTGTTATTAATTCTGTTTTATTGTTATGATTCTACAGCAAGAGAATAATAGAATTTAATCAGAACATCAAGCGATTTATAACAAACCATTTACATATTTTGGGCTCCTGTGAGTTTTACTCGCACACAGACATCAAGAATCAGCGTATGAATCTCAACAATGGTGACATGCTTCATGGTGCAATGCATTCTGGGTGCCTCATACAAAACTCATCCATGGCTCCCAGAATGCATTGCACCATTGAAGCATGTCACCATTGTTGAGAATCATACGCTGATTCTTGATGTCTGTGTAAGTGAATCTTGCAGAAGGTTTGAAGTGTTTAGTGAACAATGTGTTTTTCAAATTTCTAATTAAAACACTTTTAGTGTTGTAATTCTACAGGAGATCCAGCACAAAGATAATCACATTTTGCTCATAAAAAGCTCAGTCATTAGATCAGTGAATTAAGCCACTAAATGATGACTATATTTTTATCATTTAGCAGTTGACCACATTGTCTCTTGTTTTTCTTGCCATAACAAACAGCCAGAGAAAAAATTAAAAGTTATCATTAAGAGTCAAACTGCCTAACTGAAGTAAGCGCTGACCTCGATCACGGTGACATCAAACCAAACTTATTTTCAACAAATCATCAACATCTAAACCTCTGGCAATTCTCAATAAGAGCTTCTGTAGATGAATGACAGAGATAAAGTCAGTCTGGTTAGTAATAAGTGAAGCTGGTAATGCTGTTTGTGGAGATGTTTAATCAGATCTTGAGAGATTTAATGTCTTTTATCTTCAGTTGATTTCATCGAAGGCTGTGGCTGAAGTCGTAGTTCTTCTTGTTTCTCTGTCCTTCAGTGATTCTGCTCGTTATCACCTAATTATCTCATTAACTCCAGCATGTTTCTGTGTTTCATTAAACAGCCTGTAGTGTGCACACTGAGCAGTGTTCAGTTCATCTGGGCTAACCCATGTGGGGCCTCCATGGAAACTGGGTGCAAAACTGGCTGGGTCCCAGTTAGATAGCCCAGGTCAAACCCATTTGGGCCCCACATGGCTCTGCTGGCTGGGATACCATGACCCTGAAATTCAAGACAGAGTCAAAAATGCCCCTGTATGAGTTTTTGACTTATATTTATATCACATAATATAGTAAAGCAAGTCTGTTTTTGCTCTATTTTGCAAATGAAAATAGTTCTAAATCCACAGCAGAACTGTTGAACTGCACATTGGTGAATTCATTTTTTTTAACTGAATTAAAATGTCAGTGTAAATACATCTAAATGCCTTTTCAGATGCAGCTTCTGTGCCAAAGATGGATTTTGTTGATTGTCTAATTATTCTAACTTGATTTACTTAAAATGTACAAATCTGATATAAAAGATGATGCATATGTCTAGATTATAAAATACCCATATATAGGTAAAAATGCTCCTGAAAATCAATTTAAGGGAGAAAATATCACCACTAATGCACAGAATATAAAGAATATGAAAAGCTTTGTGAGTCAGTCCCATACCAGCCAAGACAAAATATCATATTATCATTATCAACAAAATCCATCAAATATCAAGATATCACATGTGCCTAACTGTGAAGGACATGAATAAAATGTTTTCTATGTATGCTTTGTACAGATTTGTTGAAATATGAGTCAAGATGAGGAAGAGTCCCACTGAGCAAATTATGTCCAGAAGACATCTTTTTCAGGTCTTGTCTCAGGTTGAAAAGATGTCCACTGAGGGGCCAGAATGAAAGTTTTTATGACGTCTTTTTTTGACGTCTTCTGGACATAATTTGCAAAGTGGGGTGTGTCTAAAGTTGAGTCTGTGTTCCTGCCAAGAGTTTTTTTCCATATTAAACATCTTCGGAGAATTTTTTTTTTTTTTTGAAAAATGAACTCGTCCTTTTTACATGTGTTGTAAACCAGTAATGTTTTGTTGTTTTTTTAATTATGTATTTGTATATGGAATTTAATTTTGAAGATTTTTTTTAAAAAATTGTTTTATAGGTACTCAGGAAAAATAATGAACTTACTTTTCTCTTTGGCTGAAATGGTCGGACTCAGGGATAAAAAACAAAAAAAGTATATGTGAATTAAACATATCTTCATCATTTCAGTATGCTGAAGCCTCTTTGTCAGAAGGGAGTTATTAATACATATTGAAGACTTTTTGTTTTATTTTAGTTGTATTCAGTTCATTGACATTGCTTTGATCAGGGTATATACAGGGTATATAACATATACAGATATGTTTTTCTATAGAGTGTATTGTTCCATTCTACTGTATTTAAATGTGTAACTTAATAAATACCTTTGCGTGCTTTGAAAGTTTTGAGATTCTTTCCTTTAAGAACTGATGTTGTTCACTTTTTCAGAATTGCGTAAGCTTCCTGTCTTACATTAAAACACATGCGCAGTAATGCAGTTATGACATGTAAACCAGGAAGAGACATCATTTGTGTTTTTGTACATTTTTGTAAAGATGTTTCATGTAATAAGATCAAAATGATAATTAATAAAAAAGAGCATCTCCCAGAAGCTGTTCATAGAGCTTAACTTTTATGAAACCACCCACTAAACACTGGACGTCGGATAGACGTGCAGATCATGTCTATATTAGGTCCGTCGGTCCATGACCATTTCTGAACATCTATTCGATGTCCAAACTAGGTCCACTATTTGGACGTCCAACCATGACCCAATTTGGACGTCATCTTGACGTTCAACATTTGACCTTTGAACTGGGTAATTTATTTGGACATCATTTGGACGTCAATAACAGATGCAGGAAATTGACATGATTAATATGTAATATTTGTTTTATAGGGCCTATCAACATGATTAATACATGAAGAGTTCAGATGCCATCTGAAATTTTCTTCTAGAATTATCATTTTTATCAAGCTTGTATATTTAAGTTAAATAGTTTCACTTAAATGGCAATGCAAATTACCTATTAATTGTCATTTAAGTGAAAGTACTTAACTATACCACAGCAAAATCCCCAGTGTTAAATTAACACCCAAAGTGAACATATGAGTCCATCTTACCGGGTGTTAAAAAGTAACACTGAAGCAGTGTTAAAGTTAATGAGATAATTGATTGATGATTGAGTGATGATTGACAATTAGTGGAGACACCTGATGATAATAAGCAGAATCACTGAAGAAACAAGAGAAAAAGAGAGACACAACAACTACAACTGACTTCCAGCCATTAAACATTATTACACTTATTATTAACCAGTTTGATTTGATTTCTGTCACACATCAACAAAAGTTCTTACTGAGAATCAGGGGCGTAAATTTCATCGGACAGTAGGGGGGGACAATAAACATAAAATTTCTCAAGAGCAATTTTTGAAGGGGCCACAAATAATACAGCCAAAATTTTACTTATAAAGGATATATGCAGGGGTTAAATTGGGCCGGGGCCGTCCGGGGCTGAGCCCCGGCACATAGGCTTATCAGGGCTCGACATTAACGCTTAATTTTTTGAAGGGGCAAGAGAAAGAGAGCTTTACTTGTCCTGATTAAAACATCAATAACAAAAATAGTTAGGGAATCACCAAAACGCAAGCATGATTCTATTACATTTAGTGTAAGTGGCGATTGATAATGGATAATATAAATATTTAATAATAAATATTTTATTAATGAATGATTCAGCATTTTGAACGAATCGGTTGAGTCAAAGATTCAGTAATAGCCTATTCCAAAACACCTGCCTCATTCTTGAATGAATCAGTCGTTTGAACAAATCGTTTGAATGAATGACTAGGACAGTCTCTTGCCACCACCTACTGCCGGTTCAGTTTCATGTTTAAATTTTCCCAACATTTCTTATTTGTATATTCAAAAATATTTAAAGAATATCATAACATTATTTAATGCAGTTGTAATTTTTCAGTGTAAATTATTTAATTTGATTCATAACAGTCCTGCTTTATTTTTCTTATTGAATTTATTGATCAAATGTAAAAAAAAAAAAAATGAAATAAAAGATGAAGCATGTAATAAGATAAGGGGAAAAAATGCCCTTGGGGTAAATATCACAAATATGCAGATAGAAATATGCAAAAGCCGACGGAACACTGTTGAGAATATAGCTTCAGAATAAATTATATTTACACCAAAAAAAATCCAATTTTTTCCAGACAACTTTTTTGGTCAGACAAGTGACCAATTTACTTGTCCAAAGGACAATACCCTGTATTTTGTATTGATATGCTCTCCTTTAGGCCTACAGAAAGACTTTGTTATCAGATGTAGCTTTGCACACTGCCAGCATCTAGAATGATTTTGATCTGCATTTTAGTGTTCATAGCAGAGGGCTCTGTCGACTTATTTTTAGTTTGTCAATTGATAAGATTTTGTAGGCTTTGCATACACATGTGCACTCCTCGAAAGCCTGAAACCACAGAGCCCCCCCCACATAAGAAATCCCAATTTAACCCCTGGATATATGTAATGTTACACAGAAGAAAACCTTACTACTATTATTAGTGTAGCATGTAGACTGCCATTATGCTCAATGTTTCTCTTTGGTTCAATAAAAAACTGACTAAATTGACCAAAATATTCAAAATCATTTATTTATTGGAATATTTTTTAAGTTGTTTACAACCAAGTCACCAAAATACGATGAATACACTTTGAGCAAAACCCAACACACAACAGTAAATCTACTAGCCTTATTACAGTTCACATATTCTTATCACACTGTTAATTGTTGTTGGTGTGGGTGACATAGTATCCAACAAGCTATTGTAAACAAGCTACCAAACGCTAGGTAACATTATAATCGCTAAAATAGCGGACTCACGGAAAACAAAAATCATGTTATCATCTTGCTTTTTTGTTATGACTAATTACTCAGCGTCGTCAGCATTAAAGCAAAAATAACCACTTCATCGGATGCTTTTGAATAAAATAGCCTTAACAGCCTACTTACTAGAGCTCCTCTCAACTACTGTCTGTCTTCTCTCCCGCCGGCGCCGCCCGATTTCTACACGCACTAGTGTGACGTGCGCGGTGGACCAAACCACTGTGAGGCAAGGGAGGGGTCACTCAAAATGTTTCTAAACTTAAAAACGCCTGTTTGCGTCTGTATTGCTTTACTTCTTACACAATTATTTTAAGGATATATCATGTATTTACAATACTTAGAGTGGTTTTTAATTATATTTTTTGGGGGGGACAGCACTCAGATAGGGGGGGTCATGTCCCCCGTCCCCCCGCGATTTACGCCCCTGCTGAGAATGAACAGATGTTTAGATGTTAATGTTTTAATGAAAGTTTAGTTTGAAGTCACCATGATGGTGAAAAGCATTTCCTTTAGTTGGGCTCTTGACTCTATTTATTAACATTAATTTATCTCTGGCTGCTCCAACTTTGTGTTTGTAAAGCACATTTGTTATGGTCAGAGAAACTGATATGGGCTGTGTTTCCCAATAGTGATGTGAACCAAAGGTTATCAGTTTAGGTTTACAATGCTTTGCGAATCACAGTTATGATGGTTTTGTTTTGATTATGACATTCTTTTTGTGAAATGGTCAGATTCATTGGTGACATCCAGTATTGTCAGTCATATAGATGTTTATTATTTATTTCTAGTAAATCTGTTACCACTTGAAATCTAGAAGAGCTTTTATAATCTGAAGATTTAAAAAGAAAAAAAAAACCACACAGACATCAAGAAACAAGGGGGAAAGAATCCTTTAGCATGCTGAATCCAACCTTGAATTGCTTCCACTCCAATGTTGTCACATGCTGCATCCATTGACTGAAGGAGATTTTCCTGTGCATAAGGATTTCTGTCATAGACCTTCCACCTCCATGCAGAAAAAAATTCTTCAATGGGATTAAGGAAGGGCGAGTATGGTGGGAGGCACACATTTATAAAACGTGGGTTATTTTCAAACCACACATGAATTCTAGGACCACAGTGAAAGTTCACATTGTCCCAGATTACCACATACATGGGATGCTCTGCCTGCTCATCACCTCTCTGTTCACATCTCAGTAGTGCTTCCTGTAGAGCAGGGATGGACAACTCCGGTCCTGGAGGGCCAGTGTCCAGCAGAGTTTAGCTCCAACCCTAATCAAACACACCTGAACCAGCTAATCAAGGTCTTTAGGATTAGTACACAGCAAAAACTGAAGTGTTAAATTAACTCTCCTGGGAGTACATGTGAGACCATACTCCAGAGTGTTAAAGTGTTAAAATAAGAGTGTTAAAAGAACACTGAAAAGTGTTAAAGTTAATGAGATAATTAAGTGATTAATTGAGTGATGATTGACCATTATTGAAGACACCTGATGATAACAAGCAGAATCACCAAAGGAGAAAATCACAATTTTTAAGCCACCATCGTGGAGATGAGGGTTTGCTTTAGTTGGGCTCTTGTCCCTTGACTTTTTAAAATAAAATTTTGTTTGGGCTGTTTAACTGAGTTATTACATCCAGACAAACAAAGAGAAAAAATTGATAGGTGATGTTGGTTATGTTTTCACATAATCATTATTTAGTCTTAATATCTGAGCTCATTTAGAGCCCAATCTCTGAGTTAGATTTACATTATTGATTACAGCAGAACTGTGATTCTACAGCAGAAGATCAGCTTTATCAATATAATCTGAGGGATTTCACAAATAGTTGTTCTGAGCAAAAAAAGAAAAATCTTTCTCTTAGGCACACACAGACATCAAGAATCAGCCTGTGAATCTCAACAGTGGTGAGAATAATAAACCATGTTGCAGTGCATTCTGGGTGCCACCAATCAAAATTCATCCATGGCTCCCATCATGCATTGCTGCATGAATAAATTATGAGCTGAATTGTTTTAGTAATTTCATTTATTCTCATATTTTATTTTGTTCCGTTTATGTGACTTTTTAGTAGCTTGTTTTCTAATGTTCAGAGTTGATCTGTTGATCAGAATATGTTGCTTGTCACCGTCATTGAGATTCACAGGCTGATTCTTGATGTCTGTGTGTGCCTAAGAGAAAGATTTTTCTTTTTTTTTTTGCTCAGAACAACTGTTTGTGAAATCCCTCAGATTATATTGATAAAGCTGATCTTCTGCTGTAGAATCACAGTTCTGCTGTAATCAATAATGTAAATCTAACTCAGAGATTGGGCTCTAAATGAGCTCAGATATTAAGACTAAATAATGATTATGTGAAAACATAACCAACATCACCTATCAATTTTTTCCATTTATTTGTCTGGATGTTATAACTCAGTTAAAACAGCCCAAACAAAACATTATTTTAAAAAGTCAAGGGTCAAGAGCCCGACTAAAGCAAACCCTCATCTCCACGATGGTGGCTTAAAAATTGTGATTTTCTCCTTTGGTGATTCTGCTTGTTATCATCAGGTGTCTTCAATAATGGTCAATCATCACTCAATTAATCACTTAATTATCTCATTAACTTTAACACTTTTCAGTGTTCTTTTAACACTCTTATTTCAACACTTTAACACTCTTGAGTATGGTCTCACATGTACTCCCAGGAGAGTTAATTGAACACTGCAGTTTTTGCTGTGTACTAATCCTAAAGACCTTGATTAGCTGGTTCAGGTGTGTTTGATTAGGGTTGGAGCTAAACTCTGCTGGACACTGGCCCTCCAGGACCGGAGTTGTCCATCCCTGCTGTAGAGCATCCAGAAATGTTAGAAGATGGGCAGTGTTGTAAGGCCCTAAAGTCACATGGCGGTGAATAACCCCGTAGCTGCTGATGGCAGCACATATGGTCACGTTGCCACCACGCTGCCCTGGCAACTCTACAATGGCACGTTGACCAATAATGTTGCGGCCTCTCCTCCTCTTGGTGAGATTGAAGCCAGCTTCATCCAAGAAGATGCACTCACGAGGCCTCTCCATGGAATCCAGTTGAAACATTCTCTATAGAAATTAACGAAAATTAATTTTTGAAGTAACGTAAATGACAAAGCATTCCAGGCTTCATGCCTCTGTATACATGTGGTACATTACATTCAACACAGTAAAGATGTACAGTAACTTAATAGTGCTGTATAATCGCTGGACATGATTACTTACTTGTACATATTGATATCGTAGCTCTTTTACCCTTTCAGAATTTCTCTCAAATGGTACTCTGTAGGCTTGTTTGAGA